>NC_038255.2:34628541-34934288 GCF_000004515.6 Glycine max | reverse complement strand
ATTATGTAATTAATTTTAATTCCAATAATAAAGTGTTGTTAATTATTTATCATTTTTTATATTGTTTGATAAAAATAGTTGACTTAATAAGGTCCTGGATTAAAATTAAAGATTTGTTATCATAATAGAGATTATGAAAATGAGAAATAAGTCCCTTATTATTTTAATAAAAAATTTCTTGGTCGTAGAATTATTATGAATATAACATCAATAATCCAGATATATCAATATTATATATATATATATATATATATATATATATATATATATATATATATATATATATATATATATATATATATATATAATGTAATCGTCAATATTACCTTGACATGTCAATAGGACGTTCTCAAGAAGAAATATAATAGTTTCCTTTGACTTGATATTATCATAGTAATTAATAAGTTATTTGTTATATTTTAATTTCGGACACCTAATGCCTTATGACACTAGTTAAATGAATATTGTATATGATTAAATACTTGTAAAATTAATGATTAATTAAGAAGGAATTCATCAACCCTAGGTAATGAGTTTGAACTCTATGATAGAATTAAGACTTTGACTAGGACAATTGAATGAAAGAAGAAATAGTTTCTTAAGTCATTCATTGATTAAATATATTATGTTCACTTGTTAGAGTTTGACAATAATACTATACTTTAAAGTTAACCTTGAACGATAAATGATGGAAGAAAATATTATATAATTCTTCTATTGATTCTTGAAGGTAAAAGATGTTATTTGATGTTATCCAGACGTTAAGGAGTGTTGTTAAATGCCTACCCTGATTAGTAAATTAATTATGACTATTTTACTACCGGTTTAGTATTGCACCTGTGGGATCACACAGTGTTCCAATCTTTGCAAAAGAAAATTATTTATTTGATAATTAAATTAAAAAATTTAATTTAATCAAATAAATATTTTAGTGGAATATTTTTATATTCTTTGCTAGCACCAAGAATATAATTAATATAAGATACGAATAATATTCTATTGCTATATATCAGGATCAGATCGATCATGTAATTGGTTATTGTAACTAGTCATGTGATTAAGTGTTAATTATTTTTGTCTTATATCAACAAGCTTCTTAAAATAAAAGATATGAGATAGTTTTATTTTTATAAAGATAAAGAGATATGAAATTATTTTAAATAAAATATTTTCTTTTTTCTCTTTGAGAAATGGCTTAAATCTATATCTCTTTAACATTATAAATAGAAGCATCTACTAAAGAGAGTTTACTCTTTAGAGTTCCATTCGTCAAGAGTTATAACAAATATTGGTGGTCTGGGGGTGGATACACGTAGAGAGTCTTCACATTATTGAAGAAAAAATTGTGTTGCTTCAAGAATGTGCATCTGTGTACACAAATCTATTTTTTCTCTGTTTATTATTTTTGTATATTTTTTAATGTAAAACAGATCCTAATTTTCTGCTACAAGTGTTGGGAAAACTTCTACGTAACTATTAATTGGTATCAACCATGGGTCTTTTGTATTTAAAATGTGAAATTTGTTTTTCTTCTAGAAGTGAATATGTTTTTTTTCCGATGCCATCAAACATATTGCAATTGTTGTGAAAATTTATGTTTTGTTGAATCTGAAACATGTCCAGATGCATAGACATTATATTGGATTATTAGATATGTGATATCTCTAGTTTATAGGATATATTTAGAAAGGAAGTCTGATCCCAACATGAACGGCCGTGTGTATGCTTTTTTTTTTCTTTGTTACAAAAACTTTTATTGACTTCATTGTGTATAATAAAAAATGTGTCATATTAAATTGTATTGCAATGGTTGCAAAAAATTTGGGAGATCGAAATCATATATACATATATTGTGATATAAGCTTGTTGAAGTATCTTTGACTTGATTTGTTAAATTCAAAACCTATATTCAATTGTTGGATTATGCTTAATGAGTTTTGTATATTTGACATGTGAATCAAAATTCTAATATATATAATTTAGATTATTATTATTATTATTATTATTATTATTATTATTATATAATATATGGTGATTGCATTGAAAGTAAAAATAATATATCATGATCACCGTGAGATATAGGATTTGGTGTACATGTGATGTATTGAGATATATTTGTTTATTGTATATTGTATATATAATAGAAGATTAATTTTCACTTTCACATGTTGAAAGGTTATATAAATATAGATTAAATATGTAAATTATAAGATGTTAAAGTAATTTTTACTAGATGTAACATGTTTTCAGTAGCTTTGAAGATGAAAACGATTGTCTTCAACATTGTTATATAAATTGATGACTTTTATATAATTGAGTATATCAAATGTTGAAATCATGAAAACATGTTCAGACCAATTAAATGTTAATGAGTTCATTCATTATAAGTGAAATTATAATTTGTATGATTTATAGAATGATTAGGTTTGATACTTTTCATTGTGAAATTGTTCAACGAAAATATAAGTTTATATATTGTGATATATTTATTTAGATGTTTAGAAATTCTGAAATTAATACCTCACGTATGTTATCTTTTTGTTACGCGAATATATATTATATATTTGGAGAGATATTTAAATTGATCTACAATTCATTGTTAGTTATATCTTGTATAATATATGGTGATTGCAATGAAAGTAAAAATAATACATCATGATCACCGTGTGGTATTGGATTTGGTGTACATGTGATGTATTGAGATATATTTGTTTATTATATATTGGATATATAATAGAAGATTAATTTTCACTTTCACGTATTGTACCAAGATTTTGATTATTGCGATGAAAGTCAATAGTTTATGATATTATGTCAATCATATGATATATTCTTCTGATTATATATTTCTGCATGGAGATATTTGATTTGTTGATTAGAAACAAAATTGATTTTGTTTTTAAATATGCTAATGTAGACAAAGGATCAAGCCGATGTTTTGATGATGCCAAAAGATCACATGCGTCTCAAAGCTTTATTCAAGACAAAGCAATTAAAGATATTCAAGATGGATGATCAAGACAGTCTATAGAGTCTTAGAAAGGGTATATTAAATAGGAAGGGAATTCCAATTGAAGTAGCAAAAGGTTTGGCCAAGAAAATTAAGTTAAAAAGTCTTTTACAAGAAATTTACTCTCTTGTAATCGATTACCAGAGCATGTAATCGATTACCAGTGGTCAAAACTGATTTACAACAGCTATTAAAATTTGAATTCAAAATTTGCCCTGTGTAATCGATTACACATATATGGTAATCGATCACCAGCAGTTTCTGAACGTTTTAATTCAAATTTTAAAGCTTGTAATCGATTACACATATACTGTAATCGATTACCAGGGCAGATTTTTAGAAAATATTCTCAACAGTCACATCTTTTTTATGTGGTTCTTGAATGGCTATCAAAGGCCTATATATATATGTGACTTGAGACACGAATTTTAAAAGAGTTTTTCAGAACAAAAAGGTCTTATCCTCTTATAAAGCAAAATCATTTTATCCTCTTACAAATTCCTTGGCCAAATTACTTGTGATTCAATAAGGAATTATTTGAGTGCTCAAATTGTTCAATCTATCTCTTTCAAGAGAGATTTCTTCTTTTCTTCTTCTTCATTCTGAAAAGGGATTAAGAGACTGAGGGTCTCTTGTTGTGAAAGAATTCTAAACACAAAGGAAGGGTTGTCCTTGTGTGTTTAGAACTTGTAAAAGGAATTTACAAGATAGTGGAACTCTCAAGCGGGTTGCTTGGGGACTGGACGTAGGCACAAGAGTGTGGCCGAACCAGTATAAATCTGAGTTTGCACTTTCTCTTCCCTTAAACTCCTTTATTTATTATTGTTTTATATTCATATTCAAATTGTACTATTTGAATCAATATTTAAGAAATTCATTATTAAGGGAATTTATAACTTGAATAGAAAGTTAAATAGAATTTTTAATTGGGGAAATAAGTTGTAATATCTTAATTCAACCCCCCCTTCTTAAGATATCTGAGGCCACTTGTCCAACAGCTAATAGTTGGGAGATAGAAATTAGAAAAAAAAGATTTTTTAAAAAACTTAAATATGTTAATAGCTAGCCGATAGAAACAAACATGATTTTGTTTTAAATTTAAATATGTTAATAGCTAGTAGATAAAAACAAAAGGCATATTGATTTAAAAATTTTAAATAGCTATATTAGATAGAAGTTATTTTTTCCCGGTTTACTAGGAAAAGAAATTTTCTCCATGTGCTATAGAAGAGTCTTAGAGTGCACAATGAAAAAACACACATTTACCTCATCTCTTGTGATTCTCTTAGAATGGAAGCACCAAAATATTTTAAGTTTTTTTTCTTTGTTCCGCTTGTCAAAGAAGTTGACAACAAAAATTAATTTTATTCCAAACAACTAATATAGAAATAATATTTTAAATTAAAATGATTTAATTCAAGTTGTATCTCCTCAATGACTATACCAAAAAAAAACCTTATTTTAGGAGCAAAATTTTGTTTCTCCATGTGTTGTTTATAGTCTTTATGGTAATACATATGGTGATATGTGTTTTATTATATGGTGATATATTATTCAATTTGTTTTATATATTAAATTGTTTAATTACAAGAAACAACGTGAATATCAAGGAACTTGTGGTTTTAAAAAATAAATTAGAGCATATGATACAAACTGATTTGATTTATTTTATTACAAGAACGACTTGACTAACAAGAGACTTGTAATTTGAAAATAAATTGGAGCATGTGACAAAAATTATTTTTATTACAAGGAATGACTTGACAACTAGGAGACTCATAGTTTAACATAAAAACATGTGATGCAAGTTATTTATTTAATTAATAATAATGAACGACCCGACAATTAGAGAACTTATAATTAATTATTATAACACGAGATGTGGATTTTGAAATGATTTTTATAACATGAGATGTGGATTTTGAAATGATATTTTATACTAAACATTTGGACTGCCCCCCGAGGGAGTATTAAATTTAATTTGTAGATACCAATAGGATTGACGTGAGATTAATGTACTTATTTGGTATGATTATTTTTTCAAAGTGTATGTGATACATCATGTCTCAGAAAATTATATGTGATATATTCTGTCTTAGAATATGTTTAAGAAATGACTTGACAACCAAGTGACTCATTCATAGTTTTAAGAAATTTCTCACTTAAAGAAATATTGAAACAAAATTGGTTGGATCCAATTATGACAATTAGTATCGTTACCTAAGAATTGTTCTCATGCATAAGATGTTTAATATGCTAATTAACTATGAAAATCTAGTTACCTATGATCTTCAACTAAGTTTATGTGCATATATGCTTTAGAAGCAGTAACTTATATGTCAGATAAAGTTTATACAACTCCATATGTGATATGGAAAGAACTAGAATGAATCTCAAACACAACAAGGCTTGGGATTGTCCCACTTACATTAAGAGATTACAAATAGAAAAACTTGAGACAAGGTCTGAGAAATGTAGATTCATTGAGTATCCCAAAGAAATTATGAGATATTGTTTACATCGACCTTCTAACTATAAAGTGTTTGTGGCAAGAGAAGCTATTTTTAGAAAGGGAATTCCTTAGAAGAGCAAATCATGGAAAATAAATTAAGCTTGATGAAACTCAATTAACCAATGAAACAACTCAAGACTATGAGAAAGAAATTGAGATACCTTTTTTTAATGTTCTAAAGTTACCACAAAGGTCATCACCTCCAACAATTGTGGTTCAAGAGCTAGCTATAGTTTAAAATCAGGTTAATGAACTAATATTAGGGTCAATTCAACAACCTATGAACCCAATGCATGAGCCCTCTAGAAGATTTACTCGAGTGCATTGTACACCTAATAAATTAAACTTGCCATATTTTATAATCATAGTATGTTGCTATAGCAACAAGAATTTGAATTGATTTGAACATTGCCATGGGAGAAAAGGTTTTGTCATAATCTATACCTTCCTTTTGACAATATCCCTTTGCAACAAAGCAAGCTTTATAGGTCTAAACCTTCCCATTTATTAGGTCTAAACCTATGAACCCAACACATAAAGTTTTCAAGTTGCAACGATCCATTTATGGATTGAAACAAGCATCCACGAATCTGAATTAACCCAAACCAATCTGAACAGTTTGGGTTGGGTCATTTATGTGTTTGGGTCAAAATTGAACCAAATCAATCAAAATCATTCATGTACAGGTTAGGTCACATATTTATATTTATAGATCCAATCAAAACCAAATCGAACCGATCACTATTTTCAGACTTCTTTGGTTTGGCTTTAAATACTGTTAATATTTTGACTCCAAGTGTTGGAATTGCAAGTATTGGAAATATTAGTGTTGGAATTTCTTAAGGTATTACTTTTAGTTACATTGTTATTTGTTTAACCTTTTTTTCATATATACTTTTTGTGTCATGTTTATAATATTAATGGATCATATTTTGTTAATTTTTTTAATCTAATTTGGTTGCAACAAATCCGGTTGTAGTAAATTTGGTTGCAGCAAAGCTTATTGCAAGAAATTAGTTTGTAAGAAATAGTTATGATTCAGATTATTATAGTAAATCTCGTTGGATAATATTTTGTTTTATTTTGTATTAGTCTATTTTAGACTGTTATGTCGATTGTATTAAATGAATCAATTTTACTACTTCCAGATATTTGATAATATTTTGTTAATTGCATTAAATATTTGGATGAATCATGATATAAAATAGTAGTTCTAAGAAAAAAAAAGATCAAATTTAAATGGGTAACCCGTTAGTCCAAACCATTCATGAATGGGTTAAGTTTCAAAAAAAATTATGAAAGCTAAATTGAATCAAACCAATCAAATTTGATTGAGTTGGGTCCTGAATTTGGCAAAAACTGATCTGAATTGGCCCGCAAACACCCCTATCTAGAAGTTGGAACATTTACTTTAACAAAACAATTGAAGAATTATATTTTGTTAGATGTGAGGAAGAACCTTATGTGTACAAAAAGGTTAGTGGGAGTGTAATCATTTTCTTAGTGTTATATGTGGATGACATATTACTCATTGGAAATTATATACCAAGAATGCAAAGTACAAAGATTTGACTATCAAAATAGTTCTCCATGAAAGATTTAGGAGAGGCAACCTATATTATAGGAATAAAGATTTATAGAGATATATCTAAAAGGTTGCTTGGACTCTCCCAATCTAGGTACATTGGTACCATCCTAAAGAGGTATAACATGGAAAGTCCAAAAGTGACTATTTGCCAACAGGAATTGAAGTTACTCTTGGTAAGGAGGATTGTCCTAAAACTCAAGAAGAGAGAGAATACATAACTAGTTTACCATATGCTTGCATAGTGGGAGCTATTGTATATGACATGATTTTTGCATGTTCTAATATCATTTATGCACTAGGTGTAACTAGTTGATATCAAGAAAGTCTTGGTGGGGAGCATTGAAAGTGGGTAAGACCATTCTTATGTACTTAAGAAGAACTAAAGATTGTGCCTCATTTATGGAGATTCTAAATTAAAAAACTAAAGTAGTTTTGATGAGCATAAGTTGGAAAAGTTTCAAGCAAGCTATAGTGTCTAATTTAGTGACTAAGGCGGAGTATATAGCGGCAAGTGAGGCCGCTAAGGAAGTTGTTTGGATGAAAAAGTTCATCTCTAAACTTGGTGTGCTTCCTTCACTAGGAGGATCAGTTCCACTATTGTGTGACAATATTGGAGATATTGCTCAAGAAAAAGAACCATGATCACACTAAAAGTCCAAACATTTTTTACGAAGGTATCACTTGATTAGAGAGATCATTGAACGTGGGGATGTTAAGATTGAAAAGGTAGATGGAAAAGACAATGCAACAAATCCACTCACCAAGGTACTTGGCATAAAGGAGTTTGACGAGCACAAGTGCGAAGTAGGGATGAAGTACATGAGTAATTGGCTCTAAGCAAGTGAGAGATTGTTGGGAATAATTGTGTATGCTTAAGATTCAATACATCATGTAATCAATTCTGATTCCAATAACAAAGTGTTGTTATTTCTTTATCATTTTTTATACTGTTTGGTAAAAATAGTTGACTTGATAAGGTCCTTGATTAAAATTGAAGATTTGTTGTCATAATAGAGATGATGAAAATAAGAAACAAGTCTCTTATAATTTTAATCTAAATTGTTTTTTATCATAGGATTATTTTGAATAGGACATCAATAATTCAAATAGATCAATATATATGTAATGATCTTTATTGGATAAAGATTAATAAATCTCATTTATTAAATTGCATATATAAATGATGTATATGTGGATATCATCATTGAACTGACTCAATTAAGAATTCCTAATGGTTAACATTACCTTGATATGTCAATAAGAAGTTCGCAAAAAGAAATATAATAGTTTTCTTTAACATGAGATTATCATAGTAATTAACAAGTTATGTGTTATATTTAATTTCATACACCTAATGTCATAGGACACTAGTTGAATGAATATTGAATATAATTAAATACTTGTAGAATTAATGATTAATTAAAAGGAATCTATCAACTTTAGGTAATGAGTTTGACCTCTGATAGAATTAAGACCTTGACTAGGACAATTGAATGGAAGAAGAAAAGATTTTCTTAAGTCATTCATTGATTAAATATAATGTGTTAACTTATTAAAGTTTGAAAATAATACTATATTCTAGAGTTAACTTTGATCTGCAAATGATGGAAGGAAATATTACATTATTTTTCTATTGGTTCTTGAAGGTAAAAAAAAATATTAATTCATGATATCTAGATGTTAAGAAATATTGCAAGATGCCTACCTTGAATAGTAAATTAATTATGATTAATTTACTACTGGTTTAGTATTGAACCACGGGGTCACACACAAATAAGTGTTTTAATCTTTTCAAAAGAAAATGATTTATTTAATAATTAAATTAAAGAATTTAATTTCATCAAATAAATATTTTAGTGGAATATTATTATATTTTTTTGCTAGCATCAAGAATATAATTAATATAAAAAAGAGTATTATTTTATAAAAGTGAAAGTTATCCATAAAATAAGAATAATATTATGTTGCTACATATCAGGATCAGATCATGTGATTAGTTATTGTAATTAGTCATGGTCATGTGATTAATTGTGTGAGTTCTATTTGTCTTATATGCTTCTTGAAATAAAAGATATTAGATAGTTTTATTTTTATAAAGATAATGAGATATGAAATTATTTTAAATGAAATCTTTTTTTTTTTATCTTTTAAAAAAGGTCAACATATAAGACAGAAACTAGAAAGGTTCAAGCCTAATTTCTAGACATAAGAAGTAGAAAGAAAGTTTGTTCTTTAGAATTTCATTCATCAAGAGTTGATAACAAATATTGATTTTGGTGTGGATACATTTAAAGTCTTCACATTATTAAAAGAAAAAACTTGATTACTTCAAGAATGTGCATGCGGATACACAAATCTATTTTTTTATTATTGTTGTATATTTTTAATGCAAAATAGATCATAATTTTTCGCTACGAGTATTGAAAACATTTCTATGTAACTATCATTTTTATGCGAAAAAATAGTTAATTTTTTTTCAACATATTGCAAAATCAAACATGACATAATTGCTTTAACTAAATCATTTCTTTAATGATGATTTTATTTTTCACATTGTTTGGTTGTTAAGAAAAGAAGAAAATTTGAATATTAAAATTGTACTATATTTAGTGTGAGTTTCATACCTTTTTGTTTAACTTTAGTTTAAATACTTTTTTCAATTACGTTTTCATTTTTTTTCTCCCAACCATATTTTTGTTTGTTTTTTTTTTTTTTTTTTTTTTTTTTTTGAGAAGGAGGCGTCCATACCTTTGACTACCTCAATTCAAAGAATCAACCTCTGTGCATGCTGGCATGTATGACTTGCCTTTGATCGTGCAAGCTGCCAAACAACATCTGTTTGCAAGAAGAAAAAAAGAAAAAGAAAAAAAAAGCAGAGCACATGGAGTGTTATAAACTAATAGAATGGTGATTTGACCAAGAGAAGCATTAAACGGGAATGGGCACTAAATGATGCATGTATCATCATGATTATACGTGGTGTCAAGTACTCCCTTTGTTCAAAAACAATAATAATTTTTAACTACTTTTAACATAAATTATTTCACTAATCACTGATAAAAATATATTTTATTATCTACCAATTTTTTTATGACAAATGTCTTGTTTTCAATAAGTATTAATTGATCTTCTTAATTATAGTTAAGAATATTTTTGAAAAAAAAATAGTTTAAAAAACTAAATTTTAGACTATTGGTTTAATTAAAACCAAAAGACTAGAAAGACTATGTAATGGAGGAAGTTCTTTCTCCCCCCACAAAATAGCCAAAGTCTGAAAAGTGAAGATATTCATATTTCATTCCCAATTGCAGGCCTGCCCATTAAGTTTGGTAAGAGACATGCAGCTCCTGCTGCATGTTTACTCTCACTTCCCAATAGGATTAGAAATGAGTCATGTTGGCTAATCTCGTTAATATTTAACTCAATCAAAAATTCAACTTAAATATGATATGAACCTTTTCTTTAATTTGAATTTATTTCAAGTTTATAAATAACTCAATTTAACTTGTTAATTTGAATCACATGAATTAAGAATCAAATTTTTTAAATTTTATACATTTCAAATTTTTAATTTATTAGTAGATTTTAGATAAAATAATTATTTAATATTTTTAAGAATGCAAAATTAAATGTATTCTATTAGTTTTTTAAGACCACAAATATATGATAATAAAAAAATATAATTACAATCAAGGTCTACGTAGATAAAAATTACCCATTCCATATATATAAAATAATAAAAAATCTAATTTATATATATATATATATATATATATATATATAAGATGGATCAATTTACACTAATACAACTTTGATAGTTATTACATTGTTTTTATAACTTCATATAAAATGTGATTTTTATTACTCCAACCATTGAATTATATCTATCAATTATTAAGATCATTTGTATCACATTGTGCCAAAATTGAATAACAACAAAATAATCAAATCATTCATATTTTAGTATATTTTGAAATGTTTATATTATTTTGCATATGTGATCTATATAAAAGTAAATTTCAATCCAACGATGAGTTACGTTTTCCAGTTAAAAGTTATAGAATAATATAATAGTTATCAAAATTGTACCGCTATAATAGTTGTCAAAATTGAATTCATTAAATAAATGAGTCAAACTTCAAATACATGTAATTAAATTCGTTTGATTCATGAAGTGGCTTAATGTGTGTATATCTAGCGTAAGTTTGACTCATTTATTTAACGAACTGAATTTTTAACTTAAATTTAACTTATTTAGTTCATGAATCAAATTCAACTAACTACTTGTTGAATCAAGTTTCAACCTATTTTGAGTTACTTTACTGCATTGTCTCCCCTATTACGCAATAGTAAGGATACGTCATCTTGTGGTACGTGAAAAAAAAAAGTAGAAAACTTAAGAAATCGTTAAAAATGAATAAATAGGACTAAGGAATAATTAAAATGATCAAATATATATTATTTTAAAAACGGGATTGTTATTATTTTTTTATATCACTTATTTCTCTATTTCTTTTTTATCTCTGTTAAACTAAACACTCATTATTTATTTATTTTTTTATTGATTTCTGTTCCTTCTTTTATTGTTTACCTACTTTCACTCTATTTCTTTCTCTATCAAGCACGACATAAGTGTGATACATTTCTTTTCTTTACGTAAAAATTTGTAACATATATAATTTATTTTTTAAATTTTTATTTTCAATTATAAAAATGTAATTTATTTTTATTTTAAAAAAATGGATAAAATATTAAAATATGAAAAAGTTTATCTTTATTTTTATACAACTTTAAAAAAAGAAATGAAATAAAATGTAGATTATTATTTTATAGTTAAATATAAAAATAAAGTAAATGAAAAATCATTTTATAATTAAAAGTAAAAACCGTTTTACTTTATTTTGTTACTGGAAAACATTTTCTCAAGTTTTATTAACAAAAAAACGTTTTCTCGTGCTCCATTAAAAAAACGTTTTCTCGTGTTTGATTAAGAAAACGTAAGAGGAATGAAATGAGACGTGCAACCCTTTGTTTCGTTTCGTATAGTTAATAAAAGGGTACACAAAAAAACATTTTCCTTGCCTGCATTCTCTTACAGGTTATGGACTTATGGTACCGGTGTAATAGGGGTAGGTAAGAGGGTCGGCTCGCTTTGTGTAAGGCCCGTCCGCATTAGCATGCATTGGCAACGGACCGGGTCAGTCCGCCCACATTCTTACACGGACCAAATAAATTGGTCCGTCCCTGTCCCGCGGATCCTGCAGGTTAAATGGGCCGGTCCGCGGGCCTAGTTTTAAAATAATTTTAATTTCAATAAAAACACAACACAATCAAATTAAGTTCAATACAAATATAAATAAAATCTTAACAACTAGTCAATTACATCAATAAAATAAATAATGTCTTAACAAAAGAAAATTCAATCAATAAATCTAAAATATGAAACTTAAACATCTCTAACAACAAATGATTCCATATTTGAAGCAATAAAATTCTAATATGGGCAACTCGCGGACCCCGCGGACCAAACCCGCATAGTCCGTGGGTTAAGCGGGACGAGTCCAAAAATATGACATAACCATGGACCGTTTAAAAAAATTGGTCTGCTACCCGCGCGGACTGCGGACCACTCCATAGACCTGAGCCCGTTTACCCACCCCCTAGGTGTAAGCATGTTATACATAATTTAAGAATACACTTATGCAAGTCAATCCAATTAGATTTTATAGGTTGGATTTGTTCATTAATTTTAATTTATTTTATTTTAATAAACTTAATTAAAATTAAATGAGATAATTGATTTGGAGTGTTGGATCAAAACTCAATCTAACCAAACTACAGTAAAAAAAAGTATATAGCAAAATAATAAATGTATATTAATAAATATTAATATAGAAGATCCTAAAGTAACAACTCGTGAATTTTGTTGGTATTTTCTTTATTATATAATTTAAGACTTTTATGTTTTTATGATTAATGATTACCGTTGATTTAGGCTATTAGCTAAAAAATTAAACTGAAAAATTAGTTGAAAGTTAACGGATAAATAAAAGTTGAAAGTTGGAAGCTTAAAAATTAGCTTATTAAATTATAAGTGTTTGATAAAACTAATCGTTGAAGTAATTGAAAAGTGTAAAATGACAATAAAATAATAATTTATTTAAAAAAGATAACTAGGTAATTGGATACATATATTAGGATAAAAATAGAAAAAATATATATAAAAAAAAAACTAGAAATTCGAAGCTAGCTTTTAGAAAACGCTACTTCAAGTAACATTTCAAAAAATGTTAAAAGTTACTAAGAAGCTACTAAAAAAACTTGTTTGTAAAAAAGTAAAATAAATTTTTTAACTAGTAAAAAAGGTTATAAGATAACTAAAATGTCTTTGCTGAAGATAGTCTTAAGTATTTTGAGTTGTAAAACAATGTTATATTTTATGAATACTATGAGTTGTTAATTAGGTTATGAATTTTATATTTTATCATCATGAATGAGTTACTTAAATTAATCACAAATTTATAATTTATAGTTTATCTGTTTTTGGTCAAAGAGTAATTGCAAAAGTGTTTTTTTTAAAGATATTGCTTACTATTTTTTAGTTTGAGGATTTTTTAATTTTTTTAAGACTTAAAGATGTGAGAATTTTTTAATGATTCAGCCTGATAACCAACTTAATCCAATCCAATTAAATTTAATTAAATTGGATTGAAAAATAGATAAAACTCAACCCAACCTAATCCACTTACACCCATATGTTATGGTTAGAAATTTTGAGGTTTAGGTAAATTTTATATTTGAGTTTTACTTTAATTACTACTTTTTTAGAATATACATGGATATATTACAAACAGGAAAGGATATATTAACGGGCTTTTGTTTGTGTCTATAGTTTGGTGGAATACTGTACTGCTATACAGGTTTTGATATCCAGATTTGGATTATTCTTCATTTATCTATTGCATATATAAATGTGGAATTACCTGTTTACTGAGGTTTTTTCTTTCTAACTTGTTGTTTATGATACCTCTGATACCTTATATATGATATATATTCCTTCTTGGTTGTTAAAAAAAATATTTTTAATATGTACATTTTATTATAATTATAATTTATAATATCAATTTTCCTAAAATGGACGGCCTTTATGAAAGAAAAATTAGTTAAATATTAAATAAAAGTCTCATATATCTCCTAATTATACAAAATAACACTTTTAACTAACAACCTGAGGGTCAGCTTGTACCAACGGGACTAGTTAGGCGGGTTAGTCAATTGTGTCACCTAACTCATAATTTTATTTTTGGCAAGTTAGGTGAGTACACCTGATAGGTTCAGCCAGTTGTCACATACTACGAGTCAGGCGAGTCCACGTGATAGGTACAACCAATAGTATAATTTAACCCATTGATATAACATAGGAGTGTTGTCTGGACCAATTATGTGAGCTATTTGGTATAATGAATGTATTAAGCAAGTTAAGACCAGATAAAATATGATTCCATATAAACGTTAGTTTATTTGGCTTAATTTATTTAACTTTCAAATATAGGATTTGATCTACGAGTTATGAGTCAGCCTGTAAGCTACTTTTTAAAGAAAAAATTAGCAAAAGGATATATCAATAAAAACCGATTCCAGAAGTACCAATACATGAATTGCATCTCATCTAGGGTTATAGTATATTTATATCAGTGAAGATACAAATATTATATAACCACAAAATGTTTAAAAACCTGCTACCCGAGAGCTAAAAAATGTCAACAAAACAATTATACCAACTAACCCCCCAACGATATTCCTCCCAACTACAATCTCACTCCACCCAACACGTAGCAAGATACTTACTACACCACCCAACACCTATGAACATAATATCTATCCACTACTAAAAAAGTTATTTTTTACGACACATATTCTAAGACGGTTATGTAAAACCGTCTTAGAATGTCACGCGGTGACAATTTTATAAATAATAAAAGTTATATGACTTAAAAATTAAGTATTCAAAATATTCAAAAACAGTTTTATTGGAAAATCGTCTTTGAAATTTGCACATCTTCTTAATTATTTTGACGCTCAGAATTCCATTCTTTCATACACCCTTAGTTTCTTTGCACACTCCGACCTCCTCTGTGCCCTAGAAGCTTCCATAGACTCCTCCTCTCCCTCACCCTCAAGTCTTGCACCACCCTCAACCCTCCTCGCCAACTCCCTCCACATCCATGCCGCCAAGTCCTCCTTCCTTCGTAACCCCTTCGTCTCCTCTGCCTTCCTCCGGCTCTACGACACCCGCCTCTTCCTCCCCTTCGCCCACCAACTCTTCCTCCAAACCCCACCGTCGCACCGAAACGCTGTCGTTTGAAACACCATCATCTCCCTCCACGCGCACAACAAAATAAGGGGATGAAGTACGGCGTGAAGTAGGTGCTGAAGTTGGCATTATAGTATTTGGGGGCGGCAAAGACAGTGTTGTTGTTGTCTTTGGGGGGTGGCGGCGAGTTTGGCGATGTCGTCAACGAGAACAAGGTCGGATTCCAGGTAGACGATTTTGAGGACGTATGAGGGAAAGAGGTTGGTGAGGTAGTTATAGGCATAGTTGAGTGGGTAGCGCAGTCCAGGGCGGAGCGGATGGAGGTGGAGATAACGCCGGAGACGATGACGATGTCATCGAAGGGGTAGATTTGGAATTTGAGGTAGGGGAAGGAGGTGGAGAGGGTGCAGTTAAGGAGGGAGGAGGAGGTGGCGGTTGAGAAGGCAACAATAAAGTCAACAGTTGAGTTGCATTTAGATCCCAAAGATTCATTGTTTCTAATAGGAGGCTTTGATGGAAAATCATTGTTAGCAACTATGGATTTGTATTTTACTTCTCAAAATGTGATCAAATCTCTTAAGCCTATGAGCTCAATTCGTTCATATGCTTCAATTGTGTGGTTGAATGGTGAAATGTATGTTTTTGGTGGTGGAAATGGTTATGTTTGGTATGACACAGGTATTAGATCTAGCTGTGCTTTTCAAATAATTATATTTTGGAATGAGACGAAGCTTTGTCAACCCTTTTATCTTCTATTTGTGTAGTTGAATCATACAATCCAATTCATGACAGCTGGACCTTGTGCCCCTCTTTGAACCAGAATAAAGGGCGCTTATCAAAAGTTGCTCTGAATGACAAAATATTTGTTGTTGGTGGTGGAAATGGAGTTGATTGCTTTCCAGATGTTGAGATGCTTGATTTAGATATTAGGTGGTGGATCCCTACATGCTCAATGCTAGACAAGGTAAAATGGGATAATTAAATGATCAAATATTTAAATAATTTCTTTGAAAAGCATAAAAACTATTTATTGTGTTACTTGAATGCTCTTTATATTTCTAGAGATTTTCTTTTGTTGCAGTGCAACTCAATGGTGCAATCTATGCCATTGGCAGATTTGATGGAAATGATTACTTAAGGTAATATTTATAACTTGATTGTGGTTCAATTTTTTAACTGAATGGTTCAATTTATTTATATCATTAGTTGAAACTTATCATGCAAATATGGCTGATCTAGACTATGATTTTTTTTTTTTATATAATAGGGTGTTATGTTTTATTCGTACCAATGTGAATACACTTCTACATAATTGCAGGTCTGCTGAAAGATTTAATCTAACTCTTATTTTGAAATTTTTTGTGCTTACTAAGACATGTTTCACTTAAAATTCTTGCATTGAATAGGTATGCACTTGGTGGCTTTGATGGTTTCTTTCTTGATCTGTCATCAGTAATACTTCATACTCCATGCCTGTACAGGGACTACAATCTAACTTTCTTAACTTTGACTGCAACTATATGGGACCGGTTTAAAATGTTTCAGGATTAAAAAAAGGCATTGCAATCCTTCTTTGCCTCCTATTTATAGCCTAAGTGTCACACAAAACTGGAGGGAAATTCGAATTTCTATTCAAATTTCACTTGAATTTGAAATTGAATTTGTGGAGCCAAATTTTTGAGCCAAAATTTCACTAATTATGATTAGTGAATTTTAGCTATGGTTCAGCCCACTAATCCAAGATCAAGTCCAAGATTCTCCACTAAGTGTGCTTAAGTGTCATGAGGCATGTAAAGCAGGAAGGACATGCACAAAGTGTGACTATATGATGTGGCAATAGGATGTAGCAAGCAAATGCTCACCTCCCCCTCTAGAATTTAATTGGATTGGGCTTCTCCCAATTCAATTAAATTTATTTCCCAACACACACATCAAATATTCACTTAATGCATGTGAAATTACAAAACTACCCCTAATACAAAAACTAGTCTAGGTGCCCTAAAATACAAGGGTTGAAAAATTCTACATTTCTAGGGTACCCTACCTACAT
The DNA here is from genome assembly GCF_000004515.6 of Glycine max. Taxonomy (NCBI): domain Eukaryota; kingdom Viridiplantae; phylum Streptophyta; class Magnoliopsida; order Fabales; family Fabaceae; genus Glycine; species Glycine max. Next base: position 34,916,814 of record NC_038255.2, on the reverse strand, counting down.
TATGGGGCCTTAAATACAAGGCACAAAAATAATGAAACCTTAATCTAATATGTACAAAGATAAGTGGGCTCATACTTAGCCCATGGGTCCAAAATTTACCCTAAGGCTTATGAGAACCCTAGGGCCTTCTCTTGCATCTCTATCCCAATCTCCTTGGAGTCTTCTATCCAATGCCTTTGGGAGTAGGATTGCATCATTCTCTCCCCCTTGAAAAGGATTTGACCTCATATATATTAGTGGTGTTTGGTATGTTGGAGTAAGGTAAGGTTTGAAAACCCATTTCCTGGGCATCTTCCCATGAGGGAACATGGTTCCTCACCAACTCAATGAGTGGTGCTACAAGTATAGAAAAATATGGGACAAGCCTTTTGTAAAAGTTTGTTAAGTCATGGAAGCCCCAAATTTTCCTTATACTTGGTGGAGTGGACAACTCAGGAATAACCTTTATTCTCTTAGGGTTCGTGGGAACCCCTTGATCACCATTTAAAAAATTAAGGAAAGTAATGCAATAAAACGTACCTTTTTTAATATTTTCATGCTGATTACTCCTACCAAAAAGTATGATAAACCTAAGGTGTCCCATATGAGCACCTAGGTTTGTATTGAAACAAAAAATAAGAACAAACCTGCCTAATGAGTCTCTATGTACGTGAATGATGAAGATGTTGGATGCATGGGTGATTTTACAAAAGAGGGTTACATCAATTAACACATTATCCATACCACCTATCATAGGGATTTGGTGCCTCATAATACCTATTTTGGGCACCAACAAAACACAATGATTTAAGCTCTTACAAACCAAACCTTCATCCAACAACTCCTTTAGTTGAGGAATAATCTCAAGCCCAAGAGGTGTGACAGTGCTAACAAGTGTCTTTTTACAAAGGAGAAGATGTGGAGGTTGTCTAAGAGGGGAAGTTTCTTTAATGTTTGTCTTTATTGCAAAATTAATTTCCTTCTTAGCTAACCTCTTGGAGGAGACACTTACCTCCTTACACTCCTCCTTAACCATTAAAGGTTGTCCTTCTTCTTGGGGGTAGATTTCTTCACTAGATTCTTTCCCTTTTGCTTCTTCACTTCCACTAGAGGAAGGTGAAGTAGTAGCCTCATCTTGGCTACTATAAATGTCTTGGCCCCTCATAATCATGGTTTTCTTGGTGGGGCATTGAGAAGTAATGTGTCCTCTTCCAAGACATTTAAAGCACTTTATAAAGCTAGTCTTCTCTTGCATACTAGCCTTAAGGGGTTGTTTTTCTATTGTCTTCCCCTTATCATCTTTGGGCTTAGAAGGTGTCGCCCCTAAGATGCCTTGACCTTGGTCTTTCTTTGGATAAGAGTGAGGGCAATAAGATTTTGAAGTAGACTTCCTTTTAAGTTGTTGCTCTACCCTTATTTCCCAATCTAAGTAAGCCTCTACATTGTCCTTCCCATGGAAGTATGGGAGGTTAATGTTAGCCTCTTGAGGCTTTCTTTCCTTTTCTCTCCTATGGGAGTGAGGTCTAAGATGTGACCTATGTCTTCCTTCATAATAGTCACAAAGTTCTTCACTTAGGCTCTTGCAAGGGTCATGACTACTATAAGAGGCATGTTTTTCTTTTCTTAATTCTTTTAGTATTTTCCTTCTTTCTTGTTCCCTTATTTGTTCACTCTCATCTTGATTTATTTCTACCCTCTATTTTCCTTTTTCTTTTCTTTCTAGTTTTTCTTTCCATAACTTGAGGGAACTCAACTCATCTAAGATTCTAGATAGATGGTCCTTATGAATAGTACCCTCACCATTAACACTAGATGAATGATGACTCATGTTGATTCCTAAGTTGTGGTTCTTTCTTGTTGGGGGTTTGCAAAAGGTAAAAGCTAGGGTTCAAAAGAACTCAAGATAAACGTGATAAGCAAGAAGAAAGTATTATGTAATAACAAGATAAACTAAGCGTGACTAGTAAAGAAAATAAGCTATGAAAGTAAGCAAAAAATTAAAGTGCAAGCAAGAAATTAAAGTGCAAGAAATGTAAACTAGGCGGATCCTAAGAGTGTTTGGATGACCACATTTAAGGTTCCCAACAAAACACTCACTATCCTAAGGGAAAAATTGCCTAAAATTATTACACACAAATGAAAGTTTGGTAATCTATTGGAGGCTCCTAACACACTTCCAATGAAAGGTCTTTTTGTTACAAAATTTGAAAGCAATGAAGGTAAGTAAATTGTCAATTACAAAATTACAAAACAGTCCTCAATTTTGGTGGTTGTGCTCTCTTTGGTGATTCACTCAATTTGGAGTGCTTCTTAGTCCAATAGCTCTTAATATGGTTGGCCCCTTGCTTCTTGACTCAAATTCTTCAAGGGATGACACCAATCCTCATTTCTAATTCCCTATATGGCAACTCACAAACAACGAGACAAGCAATAATCAAAGACCAAAAAATGTAATGAAAGCTAAACCAATAGAGTTTTAACAAGACAAATTTTCAATGATTATTCAACAATTTAAGCAATAAAAAGCACACAAAAGCAAGCTAGGAGTCAAAGAGAAACCTAGAATGGCTCTAGAATAGAGTAAAAAAAAACTAAAAAAAAATAAGACTCAAGAAACCTCTAGTTTTGGCACTTGTTTTCACACTAATTTTTAATTGAAATTTCAGAACTAAGATTGGTATAAAATAGGCACCAATTATAGAACAAATTTCGAGCCAAAACAACAAGCACACTTTCCTATTACTTTTTTTTCCTGCCAACTTGTGTGATTTTTCATACTTTTTCCTTTTAACTAAATCACTTGTTTTTTTTTCTATTTTTGTTCCAGATGTCTAGAAAATTCAGTAAAATTTTCAGCTCAAAATTCGTAGTTACCAATTCCCAGTAATTTTTACAAGTTCGTATGTTCAAGCTGCCAACACCAACGATTTCAACCTAGAAATCAAGAGTAGTGTTTATGTTGCTTAAGGCTTGGATAATTACAATTTGTGTTTGCTTATGCTCAAATTTCTTGAATAACACAATTCAAGAGAGCTTAAGACTTATTTTGATTCACAAATCCAGCCACAACTCAGCACCATAACTCAATTTCTTCATAGACATCATATAGGAAACTTAGAAAACAAAACAAAGTTCAACAACAAGACTACTTCTAGGAATTGATTTAGAACATGTTATGAACTAAATAACATGCATGAATTAGACTCAAAATTCAAAAGATAAGCTAATAATGACAAGAATATATGAACAAATTTATCTAGAATTCAATCAACAAAATCAAAATTCAACACAAACTTGGAACATAATGTGACAATTATTATGACTAAACATGACTCTAAGACAACATGGATTAAGTGATTTACACTTAGATTTTTGTGTTCTTTTTTTCTAATCAATATTTTGGAAGAAAATTTAGATCTAAAGGTTCAGCACAAGAAGATTATGACTGAAAAATGATAAAACCTAAAAAATCAACACAAAAACATTATTCAAGAGTAGATCTATAAAATTTGAACCATAGAAAGTGTAGATCTAAGATTTAATCGGTTTATTTTTTTGAATCTACTCTAAACAGCACCAAAGCACAAGACAATGGAGGATATAAATGGAGAATAAGATGAAGAACAAGGAATTAAAGTGAATTGACCGAACAAAAAGATAGAGGAAGCAAAAGAACATCACTTAGACGAAGATGTTATTGATACAACATGATGTAGCTCCATGTGGAGCTTGTAGGCCTTGGATCTTCTTCATCAATGTGGTCCTTTGCTTCTTGAAGATGAATGGTAGCAGAATGGAGAAGGAAGAAAGATGATTGGAGACGCCACTTCAAGGAGAAGATGAGTCAAGAAAAAGTTCACCACCATAGGAAATCATGGATAAGAGCTTGAAGGTAGGAAAAGATGAGTGGAGGGAGAGGGAGAGAAGGGGCACGAAATTTTATGTCTCAAATAAGGTCTAAACTTTGAAGTATAATTCTCAAATGATCAAAGTTCAAAAGATGCACACACATGACCTCTATTTATAGCTTAAGTGTCACACAAAATTGGTGGGAAATTTGAATTTCTATTCAAATTTCACTTGAATTTGAAATTGAATTTGTGGAGCCAAATTTTGGAGCCAAAATTTCACTAATTATGATTAGTGAATTTTAGCTATGGTTCAACCCACTAATCCAAGATCAAGTCCAAGATTTTCTACTAAGTTTGCTTAGGTGTCATGAGACATGTAAAGCATGAAGGACATGCACAAAGTGTGACTATATGATGTGACAATGGGGTGTAGCAAACAAATACTCACCTCCCCCTCTAAAATTTAATTGGATTGGGCTTCTCCCAATTCAATTAAATTTATTTCCCAACACACACATCAAATATTCACCTAATGCAAGTGAAATTACAAAACTACCCCTAATACAAAAACTAGTCTAGGTGCCCTAAAATACAAGGGTTGAAAAATCCTATATTTCTAGGGTACCCTATCTACATTATGGAGCTCTAAATACAAGGCACAAAAATAATGAAACCTTAATCTAATATGTACAAAGATAAGTGAGCTCATACTTAGCCCATGGGTCCGAAATCTACCCTAAGGCTCATGAGAATCCTAGGACCTTCTCTTACATCTCTGGCTCAATCTTCTTGAAGTTTTTTATCCAATACCCTTGGGGGGTAGAATTACATCAGATGGTATCATCAAAATTCATACTAAACTCTCCCTTTATAAAGTGAAAAGCTTATTATTGTGTGTTAAAGATGGTTGCAAACATAATTTTGAAGATAACCAAACATGTCACGAATTTGAATTTATTCCTTAATTAGTTTGAATTTGGAGCACCCCAAACAAAAATTCAAACATGTCTTAGCTCTTATTCTCACCTTATTATTTTTTTACCCATTTGATCTACCTAGCATTCTATATGTATAGTCCAGGGGCACAGCTTTGTGGTGACAAGGGAGCCATGGCCCCCCTAATTATTATTTTTTGAAAAAAAATACATATATGCATATTAATTATAATATTACTTACTAATAAAAGCTTATTTTAGTTGTATATGGAAGAGGTGGAAAGCATTAAAGGAAACTAAGGAAATTATTTCTTAGACTGTTAGGATCATATACAGAATGTCTTAGCCTCTTAATTATTTTGAAAATTATAAATATATATATATATATATATATATATTAAATATATATTTTATATTTTTATGCATCGTTTAAGAAAATTTCACCTACATGTTTAACTAGACATTTATAAATATTATTCCTTTTTATTTATATAATTATGTAACGATATTTTTCTTTTTCTATTTAATTGATAAATTTAGGTCAGAAAAATTATTTAATACTTTAATAGTAATTAAATTAAGATGTTTGCCAAGAGAAAACAGCGAGCAAGATGAGCAAATTTTATTAACTAATATAGAATTTTTGGATTTAAATGATGTAGAAATTAATTTTTACCGACTAATATAGAATTTTTGTCTTTTATTTATATTTTAGGTTTGAATTTGGTATCTCTTGAATTTTAAAAGTTTTACTTTCTTGTAGTGTTTATGTTAGACTATATTGATTATTTATAATAACGGTGTCAATTTTGATTTTCATTGATGTGATATTTTTTATAATTTATTATGTGTTATCAAATTGATTAAATTTGTTCAAAAAATTAATTTGATGTAACCAATAAACTTTAAAAGACAAAAATAAACATTTAAATATAACGAACTAAATTATATATATATATATATATAAGTGACTGAAGTTTTATTTTAGTTAATTTCGTTTTTCCTCTTCCATATTTTTTTGTTGAAGCTCGGCCACAGGTATAGTCCTTCATTGTTGATTTGAAACTGTCCAAAGTATAAAACTCCATGTCAATCTCCAAATTTACATGGCCAAATGTTGCACCTAGGTTAATATAATAAAATATTACAATTATGTTTTATATTTAATGGTATAATATTATAAATAATAAAATTGAACATTAAATACTTAAAATTGTTATTATACTATAGTTAATAATATACTATTCTATAATATATAAAATAGAATATTAAAAAGATCATATAGTATAACTTAAATTATAAATTTTTATAGTATAAGGCTTAAAAACTAATTGGAAAATAATAAAATTGAACATTAAATACTTAAGATTGTTAATATACTATATAATATTATACAATAATATAAAATATAACTTAAATTATAATTTGTATAGTATATGGCTCAAAATAAAATTGACAAATTTTATTATTAAGTAAGGGATGTTTATAAATCAATGCAATCCAATGTGAACCGAAAAAATTGAAAAGCGAACGGATAAAAAAAGTTGGAAAACCAAAATTTTTGATTGGATCGGATTGGATTTTAGATTTGATTCTAAGAATCGATTCAAACCGAACTTAAAAATATGTGTATTTTTTTATTCATAAATTTATAATATCACTCTTTTCTCTTTTTATTTCTTATATATTTATAAAATTATCATTTAACTTATATCTATTAAATATATTTTTACTAATTATTTTAGTTAAGATACATAAATATTCTATTATTAGTTATATAATGATATATAAGTAAAATATTTGATACTTTAAATTATTTTTATTATATATCTTATCTTTTATTTAATATTTTTAAAAAGAGTTAAAAGTAGGATTAAAATTGAAAATCAATTCAATTTAAACAACTTTAAATTGAATCGAATTGGATTAAATGTTAAAAATTAAACTGATTAGATGATAAATTAACAAAACAAAAATGATCACATCGAATGGTTTTTTTAGTTAAGACCGATCCAATCCCATCAACAAACACTCCATTTAATTTCTATAAATGATTAAAACAAAGTATTTAATAGTATTATATAAATTTTATATCACATTAAATATAGTAAAATATTGTATATTAATTATTTTTTATTATATGTATTATATTAATATTTTAAGTTTTATATTTGAATTCTTTTATATCTATTATTTTATATTAGTTATATGTAAAAATAAAAACAAATATAATTATTTTAAATTATAATGATAATATTTTATAATATAAATTATTGTTATATATTATTTCCTATATTTAATAATATATATTCTATAACAATATTAATTGAATATTTATACTATACTATAATATTTTTATTATTTATTTTTATAACTTTTTATGGTAGTGATGTCGAAACCAATAGAATATTTTAAACTTTTATTTAATAATTTTATTATAAAATTAAAATTTATTATTATTATTATTTTACTATTTGATAATTTTTTTTATTTTACTGTCAATTTTTAACCACCAATAATTAGTGAGAATTTCTTAATGGTTGTTTAAAATTGCCGAAAATCACAAAGTTAATGGCATTATTTCAATCATCGGTGGACATAGATTTGGTCCAATCAGACTAGATTCATGACATTCTTTTTAGTCAATCTGATCAATTTTAATCAAATTTTACTTAGTTTTAATCTGCATCAAGACCCAAACCAATTTGACTATGATCGGATTGGATCGTTATATTTATTATTTAAAAATGAAAAAAAGAAGAAAAAAAAATAGAAAAGTGATTTTGATACTATGTAATTTTATACATTTTACTCAAAAATTATTTTTAACTACTAGTTTAATATTTATTATAAAAACTACTAGTTTAATATTAAACCTATTTCATTTTAAGTTTAAAATTAAATTATATCTTATATTACAATCATAGTAATCATTGATCAATAATAAAATTGGGACAAATTAAAAAACCCAAACTCTAAAAGTTAGAAAAGTATAAAAATAAAAATAGTAAGTAATCAACTAGATTAGACTATTAAAATCGAGACTCATTCAAACTCATTAGATTTGCACTTTTTCAATTTAAACCAATCCAACATTTATGTTTTTGATTGGTTGGAGTTCACTGGATTATCATATTGATTTGAATCCTTGACCACCTTTAATTTTAATTATATGGAAATGAAAACATTGTATTGATTTTGAAAACTAAAAATCAAATTGAATTTTTTTAATAATATAAAGACTAAATTGAACAAAATAAGTACAAGAAGTAATTTAGCCTTTATTTTTTAATACAAATTACAATTTCACCTTATTAATTTATACAATAAAATTAGGACTAATGATAATTATTTGTCTCTAAAAAAAGTTTAAAATTTAGTTTTAGTTCTTAATTTTTAAACATCAGTTTTAGACCTTACAATTTTTAAAATATTCGTAATTCCCATTAGGAAAAAATAGTATAAGAACTGAAGTTTGAGTATTTTAAAAAATACAGAAATGAAAACTAAAATACTTTCTACCTATAAAAGTAATATTCAATGTTAATACTATCTTTTTTTGGTGAATTCAAAGTTAATACTATCGATACTACATAAGTACAATTCTAATTTTAATCATAAAATAACATCAAATACACTTAATTTTGTTCTGAAAACTATTTAATATAGAAAAATCCGTTTTACTTCTTTTTTTAGGCAGCCAAACAGTCACCTTCCTAAATATTCTGTTTGAAACAATTCTCTTTTGCCTCATCCAATTAGTACCACTGCCTCCCCCTAGATGATGTTGTTGTGTCACCACGTCATTTGGAATCAATTATGTTTCTGCGTACACCTCACTGAGTCATGAGATGGATCATCTATCTTATAAGATATTCAATTTTCAAATCATCGTAATAAAACCAAAAATACAAGAAAAGGAACAGTCTCCGGGAGGCTTGGAAAATCCCACGATATAGATTTCGATAAAGAAACTTTGTCAAAAATCAAAATTTATCTAATCACAAATGATTAATATATTAAAATTAAAATTAAATGATTCAGATAATACTTGAGTTTGTGATATTTGATCGAGATAAATTTTCAACATATTATATTTATTTTCTAGTTGAACGTCAGATTAATCAATATGTTTTTTTTGAATAAGAGAATTAAAGAAAAAAATTAAAAAAAAATAAACAAAACTCATCTTTTGTTTGGTGACGGGTCAGCACACATGTGAATACCCACTGTCACGAAACAAGTTCTCACCTATCACTAATGTACAAAGCACACTAGGGGTGTCAATTTATACCGTAAACGGGAGTACCCGTAGGGATTGTCCTGTTCGGGGGCCCGTAGGATTTATTCTCCCGCGGGGACGGGGATAAATATTTCACCATAGGCATAACAAGGACGAAGATCATTCCTCCTGCCATGCGAGTCCCCAATATGAGGAAATTATAAAATTACCCTCATATTTTAAGAAACTCTAACAACTCAGTCCCCTTCGAAGTTCAAATCCTCAAATAACTCATTCACTTCACTTCTCACCCTAGACCACACGCCATTCACTGTTGGGATTTTCTATTCCAATAATTAATGTGGATTAATATTACAAGATAATTATATTAGCTATTTATCATTAGTGAGTTTTATTTTATGTCATCAAATTAAGTGAGCTCGTTAGACAACTAAATAAGATGATATGGACTTAAATGAGCAGATATCAGTATTGGCCCGTTAGGGGATAATGAGAACCATATTAGGTTAACACACTACAAGAAGGCTATGGTCCCCAATATATCGCGAGTCATCACATATAATTTTTCTTCTCCTTATCTGAAGAGTTATGAAGATCCTATTAAAGAACTAAGAGGTTCCAGTCGAGGAAGAATCATGAAGCCACCTGCTACCTACAGATTCAGATTCCGCTGTGTTGGATCGAGTGGCCTCAGAATAATTAAGAAGGTGGGGTTGAATTAATTATTCCTAAACCTTTACTAATTAAAAAATTACTCTTCTAAGGCTTTTACTTATGTTGTTAAGAGAATATGGAGTAGAAGAGAAACTTAACAGAAAGTAAAAGCGAAAATTAAATGCACAGTGGAAAGTAAAAGAGTAGGGAAGAAGGAAACAAACACACAAGAGTTTTTATACTGGTTCGGCAACAACCCGTGCCTACATCCAGTCCGCAAGCGACCTGCGGTCCTTGAGATTTCTTTCAACCTTGTAAAAATCATTTTACAAGCAAAGATCCACAAGGGATGTACCCTCCCTTGTTCTCTTTGAAACCCTAGTGGATGTACCCTCCACTAGAACTGATCCACAAGAGATATACTCTCTCTTGTTCTCAGTCAAACCCAAGTAGATGTACCATCTACTTGTACCACAAAGGATGTACCCTCCAATGTGTTGAGACAAAGATCTCAGGTTGTTAAACCTTTGATACTTTGTGAAAGGGGATACAAAAGAATTCTCAGGCGGTTAGTCCTTTGAATACTTTTGTATTAGGGAATGAGAAGAATCAAAAGAATTCTCAGACTATGTCGTTTTGAATTCTTTGACAAGGGAGAAGGGAGACACAAAAGAATTCAGGCGGTTAGTCCTTTGTTCTTTTGGAAAAGGGAGAAGAGAGACACAAAAAGAATTCAAGCAGTTAGTCCTTGGCGAATTCTTTTTGGCAAAGGGAGAAGAGAATGAAAAGATGAATAGCACAAGTTTTCAAGGTTTGGAAAACCAGAAAACTTCAGAAAGCTTTTGGTACAAAGAAGAAGAAGAAGTTCAAAGAGATTCAAGGCTTGTAATGGATTGATTGAATAAGTGTAAAAGTGTATTGAAAAGCAAATCAAAACCTTACTTTTATAGACTCTTCATGTCTGGTCAAGAAGACCATTTAGAAGAGTTATAACTTTTAGAAAAACTTAAAACCAATTTGAAAAAGTCAAAAACCTTTTTGAAGAGTTACATCTTTTGATTTATTCAGAAACAGTCACTGGTAATCGATTACCAAATTAGTGTAATCGATTACACAAGGCTTTTAAGTGAAAGGATGTGACTCTTCACTTTTGAATTTGAATTTCAACGTTCAAAGGCATTGGTAATCGATTACCAAAACATTGTAATCGATTACAACTTTTTGAAAATAATTGGAACGTTGTAAATTCAGTTTGAAAACTTTTTCAAACTCATTTTGCTGCTGGTAATCGATTACATCAATATGGTAATCAATTACCAGAGAGTAAAAACTCTTTGGTAAAAGGTTTTGTCAAAAACTCATGTGCTATTCAAAGTTTTGAAAAACTTTTTAATACTTATCTTGATTGAGTCTTCTCTTTATTCTTGAATATTGAGTCTTGAATCTTGATCTTGATTCTTTAGATCTTGAACCTTGAATCTTGATTCTTGACTCTAGACTTTCTTCTTGAGTCTTGAATTCTTCTTGATTCTTATCTTGAACTCTTGACTTGTTCTTGATTCACTTGAGTTGTTCTTTGATTGATCTTTGAGCTTTTTTTGTCATCACCTTTGTCATCATCTTTTGTTATTATTATTGTTATCATCAAAACACTTTTGAATCACCTTTGATTCACCATGAAGCTTTGCTTCTACTCGCTGTATTTGTTTGATCAATCATTATGGATTCAGGTATTCCTGAAACTCTTCTTAATAATCTAATGTAATGTGTTCGTGGTGGTTATTGGTATTTTATAAGGATTCCCTAAAATTCCAACATTCACTTCTCCCCAGACCACACCGTCGCCACCCAGTCTCGTCACACTCGCTGTCAGGTCACCTTGGAGTGTAAGTGCTGGCTACTCTCTTCCTGCCAACGGATTTGTTTGCTACACATCGCCTTCATTGCTTTTTTCCCCATGGTTTTGCTTGGTCATTTTGGAATTACACATTTGAAAGTTTTAATCTTCTATTTTCTTTGGCTAGTTGGCTGCTCGGATTTGATTTTTTGGTTCAAACCCAAGTTTGCTTTCATGTTTTGATTATCTAGGCTTTCTTTATTTCTTTGAAAGATCATTTTTTTTGTGAATTAATGGTCGTGAATGATATTACAAGTTATGCTCGTGATCCATCATTGACAATATATAATTTGGGGCTCAATTGCTTTCCTGTTTGTTTCTTCTTGTCTTTTTTGTTTTAAATTGTTACTTGCAGCAAATTGATGAGTGCGGTACACTGGCAGCAAAAGTTCATGTTTAGTTTTCCATTCTATTTTCTTAGCACTTATAATGAGTTTATTAGTTATTCAACAAATATTCATTGTAACAAGTAACTTAAAAGTTCTATTATATTTGACCGCTACATGAATATGTGGATATTGAAAAATGGAATGATTATTTATCTGTTTTTAGTGATAATTGACTAAAATGTAGAACTAATTAGATCAATTCTCTTTGGATTACACCCAAAAATTTCCTAACACATTCAAATTAACTTACATCTTGGCTCCTAACTATGAATAAGTTAGACCATATTCTTTAGATTAAGTTCTTAAATTACTTTTATGAAATAGTATAAATAAGATATTTTAGTTACTAAAAATCTAAACATTCTTGGTCAATTTGACTTTTAGTAATTCACTTTAATCTTTTTTATATATTTTTCCACTAGTATTTTATATATTACATATCTGATTTTATCTATTTTACTTTGATATTTATGTCACTCTTATACATAACACATCTATTTGAATCCGTTGCTAAGGACATGGATGACAATAATGAGGTAATGGATATATACTAATATATTATTAGTTTATTGACTTGCAACATTAGATGGTTACTCACTTGTTAGTTATTAAATTAGAGGACTTTAGATTTATTGGTTGTTTAAAATATTACAAAAAAAAATCTATAGTTTAAACTATTTGTATTATTATTAAACATTATATTTATATTATTTCAAATTAAACTTGTTGTCCATGTGTGTTTATTCGGATTTAACAATATATGAATTATTTATGAATATTATGTTAGTGAAATTTTTAAGTCTGTTAAATTTATTTGTATCAGAATTTAAAATTAAATTTTAAAAGAAAAATACGAGATCCCACGTGGACTACAGAAACACACGGGAAGAGGAATAGAAGAAAAAAATTCCCCACAATAAAAATCAGAGACAGAAACCGGGGGTAGCTGGGGTGCCGGAGACTACTCGTGGCCCCCACCCCCTTGACATCCCTAAAGCATACAGCTGTGATGCTGTTCCCGCTACTGTTACGAGTGTCACGTGCCCCCCTGCACTGTCACGTATGACACAACATCGATCTCTTACGCGTGCTTGCCAATTCATGAATTCAACTACTACCGGATACCACCAATACGCAACAATATTCTTTTTTACTTTTTAAAAAATACAATTTTTTCCCTTTTTAACGGCCAAAGAAAAATTAAACAGGTGTTATTTTTCGACTTTACTTGTGTATGTGATGTGGTTGCCACTTCCTTGCATTGCAAGACTTGTTCACTTTATGAATATATGCAAATTGCACAGAAAAGATACAAAGATGATACATGCATTAAATTTTGGTTTGATTGAGATTAAATAGGAAGAAAAAGAATAATTTTTAAATTTTTGTGTGAATCTTATATTTTTTTATTTTAATTTAAATATTTTTTCTTTTTTCTTTTTTCAACCAAATAATTCCTATGAAATAGGATTAGGTAAAACTTGAACTACATAAAAAAATGTTGACCAATCCAATAATAATAATGATTCAAACTTGTCAACAGAAAATAATCATAATAAAATTAAAATATGTTTTTGATTTTTAATAAATATTTATATTTTATGTATGATTTTTGATAATTTTTTCTTTATATTGAGTTTTTAATAAAATAATATTTTATTTTTAACCCTTAACACTTTTGTTAGTCATTAATAAATTAGTAAAATTTATCTTTATTTCATGATCATATTTTTCTTATTAATCTTTTTAAAAGGGACTAATAATAAATGAAAAAGTTTTATTAGAAAGAACATACAAAATTTATTAACTTATTAGCAACTAAAAAAAAGTGCCAATGAAAAAAAAATAATTTTATTTTATGAAAGAGCAAAAATATATAGATAATTTATTAAGAAATAAACACAAAATTTGAGTATTTATTAGGTATTATAAACATATTTTAACCTCAAAATAATTATACCAAAAATAATAATCATGTCATAAAAATGATACTGTATTGAGACTTATATTAAAATGAGCAAATATAATTTTAAAAATACCAAAATATTAAGACATGATTTTCCTGAAGTGCACAAACGTATATTGCAATTTTTATTTCCCTAAATATTTTTTTCTATCTTTTAAAATTTAAAACCATTATTTTACAATTATATAATTAATTTTCTTTTAACTAATTACGAAGTCGATAACATTTTTTCACAAAAAGTCAATCATTGTTGTTTTCAAAATTAAGATGATATGGGCAAGATTTAAAGGTACTTTCGGTAAAGTGAAAAAAAAAAAGAGTTTGAGATAAAAGTTTTAAATTGAAATAGAATGTAAAAAAATAAAATTCATACCAAATTTTGACACTTTTCACTTGATACTTTTTTTTTTTTTTTTTATCATGAACGAAACTAAAGAACACAAACATAAGCAAAAATAAAGAAAGTTAATGTCTCAGAAATCAGGCATCCGCAAACAATAAGAATGCTAACTGTTGCGGGCAAGACTCAAGAATAGCCATAGGGTCATGCTCTGAGGATCCCATCTTGGCAAGCATGTCTGCACACTAGTTCCTTTCGCGAAGAGTGTGGACGAAAGAGGTAGTCCAATTCCTAGTTTTGAATTCCTTGAGTTAGTTGATAATGGAAGCATATGGATGAAGCATGGTGTCATCCTGGTGCAAAATGTCGAGAGCTGTGAGTGAATTCGACTTGCATATGACGTGTCGATCTCCCCTGTCCCAAGCTAGTTGCACTCCCTTTAACAGAGCTATGAATTTTGCATAGAGATTAGTAGCATGTCCCCAGAAGCCTTTGAATCCTTGAAGCCATTCCCCTTGAGAATTTTGTAAAAGGACGCCATAGCCGGAAGGTCCTGGGTTACCCAGAGAGCTGCCATCCAAGTTGAGCTTAATTGCATTCGTCGAAGGCAGACTCCATGTGATCTCTCTCATCGAAGAAGTTGATGCTGGTGTTGTCGTTGTGTGCGTAGTGATGATTGCTTGAGTCTTTTTGATTTGGTTAACTGTGTACCAGAGTGTCCATTCCTTACTTTTGAGAGCCTCCTTATTGCGGCTCACCATATAAACCAATATGCGCAAGCCACCAGAAGTTTGTGAGGTCCATGTAGTTGTCTCTAGAGCCAACAAATGTCATCGACTTCAGCTAGATTAATGGAGAATTCTAGTTGGAGCTCCTTCCAAACCAGTCTTGCTCTCGAGCAGTCTCTTACCATGTGAAGAAAAGACTCTTCCAACTCCCCACACCTGTAACAAGAACAAACGACAGAAAGATGTTGCTTAAAGCGGAATAGGTTAGTGGGCAGGCTTCCATGAAGTGCCAGCCATATAAAAACTTTTATATTTTTTGGTAGTGATGATTTCCATACGTAGGACCAACTCCCCAATTGGGATAAATGAATGGTAGGCTATCGGATAAGCCATTGATAGGTGGATTTGGCTGTGTAAGTTCTTGAACTCGAAGGCCCCCAAATAATTTTGTCTTCAGTATGTGAGTCCAAACATGTGCTCAACATACGATGCTTGATTTCTTAAGGCAGTTGCATGTTGAGAAAGTCCCAATGCCACACCCCATCAATTAACACATCATTAATATTCAAGTGATAGTTCTGTTCATGCACTGACTTCACATGTTGGTAAAGTAACCCTTTGTCCATCCATCTCTCTTAAAAGAGGGGATATCACCACTCCCCACATGATATTGGAAGCCTTCTTCGAGCGGCTCATAAGCATGCATCAACAATCTCTAAGAGTAAGACAATCCATCTTTAACCTCACCGCTTAACACCATAAGACACATCATGCATTTATCCTTTAACACACGGACCCAAAGCTTATCTTCATGATGATGAAGGGACCAAATGTGTTCCCCTAGGAGAGCAATGTTTGCTTACCTAGATTGACAAATGCCAAGTCCCCCCCTTGTCTTTGGTTGTGTCATTTGATTCCAGCTAACCCAATGAGATAACGATTTTCCCCAAATAAAGCTTCTAATAGATTTGTCAATGTTTTCGCATATACCTTCCGAGAGCCAAAGATTTTGCATGGTGTAAGTAGGGATAGTTGTTAAAATTGCACTAGCTAGCGTCACTCTCCCTGCTTGATTAAGAGTCTTGGTCTTCCAACCCACTAACTTTCCATTGATTCTATCAACAATGTGGGAGAATTCACTATATTTCGAACACGACCCTTGAGTAAGGGGAACCCCAAGTACTTAGCCAAATCTATTGTGTGATGGAAATGGATAATAGATGTAAAGAAACGAGGCTTTTGCACATTCACCTTAAGACCAAACGCCTTGTGGAAAGCATCCAACACCTCCTTCACTAATCTGACTTGGGAACAAGATGCTTTGGTGAAAAGTAAGTAATCATCTACAAAAAACAAGTGAGATATTTCCGGACCACCATCTGAGACTTTAATAGGTTTCCAATAGCCCTCAGAGGCCTTTTGCTAGATCAAGAGAGCAAGTTTCTCCATACACAAGAGGAACAAGTAAAGGGATAGAGGGTCTCCCTGTCTTAAACCCCTATTAGGGCGGAAGTTCTCTAAGATTTTAGTGTTCCATTTCAAAGCTAAAGAAGTAGAGCAGGTGCGGTTCATGATCAAATTAATAGTGTGAGATGGGAACCCAAATTCCATAAGAGTCAGGCGCAAAAAGTCCTAATGTACTCTATCATAAGCTTTCTCAAAATCGATCTTGAATAAGAGATAGCCAACCTTACCTTTCTACTTCTTGTGCATGTAATGGACAAGCTCCTCAGTAATGAAAGCGTTGTCTGTCATGCCTCTATTGGGAATGAAGCTGCTTTAAAGAGGGCCAATAATAGATTCCATGAAGGGCACAATCTATGGACTAAAACCTTTGAAATGATTTTGAAGAGCATGTTACATAAACTAATGGGACGAACCTCTTTCATGGAAGTGGGGTTATCCACTTTAGGCATCGGCACAACAAGAGTCTCTACTAGCTGAGGAGGAAAGGTGCCAGTTGTGAAGGCTGAACGAACTAGGTTACACATCTCCATTGCAATTATCTCCCAATAGGTTTTGTAGAAGACAAACTGAAAGCCATCCAATCCTGGGGCCTTTTAGGGACTCATGCAGAACATTGCTTTCTTTACTTCTTCCGTCGTCATTGTACCAACCAAGGCATTCACCATTTCTACACTCAAGGGACAAATGTTAGACAACTGAAGACTATTAGGGGCACAAGACTCATTAGAAACAAAGGGCCTTTTGAAAAAAAGATTAGGCTTCCTCTTTGATGAGATTAGGATCCGTGCACCATGTCCCATCAATAAACATGCCTATAACATTGTTCCTCCTTCTCCTAATAATGGTCTAAGTATGGAAAAATTGTGTTGTGGTTTCCAAATTTCACCCACTGCTCTCTCGATTTCTGAAACCATAGCGATTCCTCTCGCGCCAAGACGTCATTGTATTGTCGTTGAAGGGCTTTCTCAAGTTGTATCATATCAAAAGTGGGAGAGCGATCAAGAAGTTGGTGGACTCCTTTAATTCTGGCTTCCAAATCTCTCTTGTGTATGAGGATGTTGTCGAAGGTTTCTCTATTAAAAATAGTGTCCCCTCGGGTGGAAGTCCATGTATGAGCGACTAAGTTTTGAAATTCATGGTGGAGCATCCAAGCTGCTTGAAATTGAAAAGTCTTAACTTTGAAAGTTAGATATTTGTGATAGTGAACTAGTAGAGGGTTATGGTCTGAAGCATAGGGATTGATGACCTCCACGAGACCATGAGATTAGAGCAATCTCCAAGCTGGATTAGCCATACACCTATCCAACCTCTTCCACACATACCCACCATTTTAGATATTCTTGCTCTACATGAACAAGCCTTTTATAACACCCATATCAAGCATACCACACTCAACAAAGACATTAGAAAGGGGGAAAGCCCTGGATGGATAAAAATAGCCTCTAGAAACTTCAATAGACAAAACTATATCGTTAAAGTCACCCAACATCAACCATGCTCCTTGAATATGATTCACTAAACAAATCAAGTATTCCCAGAAGCAAGAGCGAGCCACTAGGATTAGGGGCGCGTATATCGCAGTGCATGACCATTGTATGTTTCACTTCTTGATAGTGAAAGTTATTGCACTTGGCATAGAGTCAACGAGAGAAAGAACAAGATCATCTCTACATGTGAGAATCCAAATTCCTCTTGAGTGTCCCTAGGCTTCTTGGAGGAAACAAAAGGAGTAGCCAAGATCGTTCCAAAACTTCTTTACCTAGGAAAAAAAAGTGAGTCTAAAAAAACAACGATATAAATGGTTTATGAATCCTAACCATTTGACTGATGTGGGATTTTCTATCCCATCCAATGGCCCCACACATGTTCCATGCAATCAATGATACATCGCTGAAACTATTCATGGCAACAAAAACGACGTAGAACAAGGGGAAAAAACAACCTCGTACATGACCATAGCCCTTACATGACCATAATAGGGTCACTGGCCATGTTCATTCCATCCATATGAGTTGGTGAGGGTAAAATCTCCATGGTATCATTAGAATTAGAGCCCATGTTATGTGCGAGTCCGAGACCTTTACATTGTGCATTTTTGTTGGCCCACTCATGGGAGCTCCATAGTGATTGGTATATGCATTTGCATAGGCGAGTTGGTCTTTGTTGGCCTTTAAAATCAGCATTGACTTTGGGCCCATTTGGTCACTGGGTCATGCATAGTCTCACATGTGGGACCAAGTGTTGAGTGATTCCCTTGTTTGTTAGTGCCCTTCCCTTTTGTGCATTCTCCATTCGCTTCAAAATTGGTGTTTCCAAGGGAAGATGTTGAGCACATTACTTTTCATTTTTGGTGGAATAGAAACCCGCAACACTTTGAATGGCGCCAGTACCTGTTAGGACATCAATTCATCATCTTAGTTGATCATCGTAGCTTGAAGGAAATCATGAGCCAAGTTATTCAAACACCGGAACAATAGATGTACCTTTCACGCCTCATGGGGTATGACTACACGATTTAGTACCGCTCAGGTAAGTCAAACACAGTTGCGAATGCCCTGTCTCAGGTTTCTGAGGATTCGCAAGGAACATTCTTTATTCTCTCAGTACCTCACTTTACTTTTTTGGAACAACTTAAGCACGACTTAACAATTCACCCTGAATTCAAGGCTCTTCGATAGGATATTTTGTCTAATCCTATGCACAGATTAGATTATACTGTCTCCACGGATTTGATTTTGCATAAAAATCGCATTTGGTTGCCCAATGGAATTCAATTCATCCAGACACTGCTTATTGAATTCCATAGTACTCCCACTGGCGGTCACATGGGCGTCAAGAAGACTCTGGCACGTTTAAGGGAAAACTTCACTTGGGCCAATATGCAAAATGATGTTCGCCAGTTTGTTGCTGCCTGTCTTGATTGTCAACATACTAAATATGAAGCTAAGAAATCGGCAGGATTACTCTATCCCTTACCAGTTCCTTCACAGTTGTGGGAGGACCTTTCTATGGACTTCATTGTTGGCCTTCCGCCTTATCGGGGCAATACAACCATTTTGGTGGTCGTTGACAAGTTTTCAAAAGGGGTCCATTTGGGCCTTTTGTCGCCATCTTACATAGCACTGATTGTTGCATCGCTTTTCATGGAAATTGTTGGTAAGTATCATGGGATTCCTCGAAGTATTGTCTTTGATAGGGATCCTTTGTTTGTTAGCAGGTTTTGGCAAGAAATGTTTTGCCTCAATGGTACAAAGCTTCGGATGAGCTTCGCTTACCACCCCTAATCAGATGGACAGACAGAGGTCATAGACAGGGTTATTGAGCAGTACCTATGAGCCTTTGTACACACCAAACCAAAGTCCTAGGGCAAGTTCCTGATGCCGGTCGAATGGTGTTATAACACCTCTGTGCATTCGGCTACGAGTGTCTCCCCATTCAAAATAACGTTTGGGCGGAAACCACCAAGTATTCCTCAATACCTGACAAGAACTTCTAATATGGCAACTGTAGATGATATTCTCAGTCATAGGGAGGTTGTTTTCACCAGCCTGAAAAAAAAGCTTTTAAAGTCTCGGGAACGAATGAAGGCCATAGCAATTCCCACATAAGAGATCAACTTTGAACCAAGCGAGTGGGTCATGGTTAAACTCTGCCCTCTCGTCAAGTTACAGCTACTGGCTCTTCTCATTCGAAATTGGCCAAACGTTTTTATGGCCCCTTTCAGATTCTTTCTTGAATAGGTCAGGTAGCCTACAAGCTACAACTGCCAGAGGGCTCTCGCATCCACCCAGTTTTCCATTGTTCTGCACTAAAACCTTACCACCAACCTTCTTCGAGCTCAGACAGTCCAATAGCTCTACCACCCCATGACATTGACAACAAACCCATCATTGCACCACTTGTGTTCCTGGGCACACGGTGGGAACAGGACCAGGGCAAGCAACGATTGAAGGTGTTGGTGCAATGGGAAGGGCTGCACCTAGATGACACAACATGGGAACATTGGGCTAGCCTACAAAACACCTATCACCTTGAGGACAAGGTGTTGCTAGATGGGCTGGGGGATGATAGGCCCAGTACTGAGATTGCGAAGGGCAGTAGTGGGAGACCAAAAAGAAGAACCACTATTCCAACCCCCTGAAGGATTATGTCTAAAGTGGGACTAGGGCCTTCTGCAGATGGTTTTGGTATCGTATTAGCCTAGTGGTGCTTGGTTGGTATCGTGATAGCTTAGTAAGGCTTGTTGTAGTGGTAGTTATGTTTTTGTTATAGGTAATAGTGGCACTCTGTTAGTATTCTGTTAGTATGTTGTTAGTGCTATTGTGCCGGCTGTTGTATTATGTTAGTGTGTTGTTATCATGCTTCACCTATTGCCTTGTATCAACACTATATATGTAGCACCTTATTGGGAATAAAGCAAGCAGAATTAATTCCAATTTTCCCCTACCTTATGTCTGGAGGTTGCTTAGTCCTCAAACACTAAGTTTAGTTCCCTGGTACCCAACAGTAGACTTGTCACCAGCCAGTCCATTAAAAGGCTGCTTCATATCTTTTTTAACACTCGCTAATGATTGGCCCGTAATATTCCTCGTATTTAGAGAAATATTATGTTGATTCTACTTGCGGTTTTTGTGTCGAACAAATAACCATTCAGCATGTAACAGATCTTCAGTATCCTCCTAATTTGTAACTGATTGATCAGGCTGATTATTGTTTTTGTTAATAGCGTGTTCCTCATTAATTGAGTCATCGACCTTGCTCCCTGGCGACATTGTCGTCGGCGATTGGACTTGTTGTTGTGACATCACTTCCAACATGGAAGGTTTGGGATTCACTGCTGGAGACTCTGGTGTTGTCGCTGTTGAGGGGCATTCCCGTGTCAAATGACCGTAACACCCACAGGATGAACAAATCCGATGGAGCCCTTCATACTCAACCTTGTACCAGAAATTCCTCAACCATACCCTACTAACCACCAGCTTTGTTAAGTCGATCTCCACACACACTCTAGCAAATCATCCCTACCTTACATCCTTTGTATTGATATATGCCCGAATTGGTTTCCCAACTGATGCAGCGAGTGCCAGAAAAACACTTTCGTCATAATAGAACAGGTTCAAACCTGAGAAGTGAATCCAAACCATAGTCTTCTCAATCTTTGTTGTTGGAGAGATGAAGTCTGGTGTCCAAGTTTGGACTGTCAAGTTGTGGTCAAGAACCATCCATGACCTTCTGACGGTCTTCCTCGAGATCAAACTTCTGACAGTCTTCCTCCATAACCTTCTAATGGTCTTCCTCGAGATCAAACTTGAGCATGGAAATAACCATTCCCAATGTTGAGCATGTCGAAACCAGGCCTGAGTTTCCACATGCGCGTCAGTTTGCCTTTCAAGAAGGGATAAGCAATGTGTTTCCCCAAAAGTTTGACAACTAGAGCGTCTTGCCATGGTGCGCACAAACCTTCGAATACCAAATCTTCAATGTGAACCATAGGCTTGAATGGGTTACCATCTTCATACTCGATGCTTGCCAATTTCTTTGTGAGAAGATCCACAAGTGGGCGCGTCGTGTTGGATTATTTGCCTTGCAAAACCTTGCCGTGAAAAGAAACATTACTGCCTCCTCCGTCGTCCGGTGGCTCGTTACCGGAGCCGCTGCCATTCATAGATCCCGTAGAGAAAGAGAAGCCCTACGTATGAGTATTCATATATTATTTTTTTTTTTACAATATACAACGACTTATTAATGATTCAATTGAAAGTATAGAAACGAACAATACCTAAAAGTAAATTTAAATTCTCTTATGTAAAATGTAAGATATTTAGTACAAAAAAATAATTTATTGGTGCATCTAAGATACATACCACATACTGAATTCAGCTATCCTGTAACTATGTTTTATTGTATAGAATATTGTATAAATATGAATAATCGCATTCTATGCAGCGATGAAACTCATGAAAGTGCATGTTATCTAACTTAATCAGATACCAATTACTCATTTATTATATCAAATATGACTTCACACTACACACTTTTACAGTCGGAAACCATCTCCCAGAACAGAAAGTTATCAATGAGTTGGTAAGGAAAAAAAAAATCCACTACTTTGGAACGCCACAAATTATGGTCCTTTATCATACTTTCAATTTATAATAACATGGCTCATTAAAAGTTTTTGTTTATCGTGATTTTAATTGATAAAATAATGTTGTTCATAGGGCTGTTAAAAAAATAATTTTTTAAAAAATAACCATAACTATAATCATAAGTATAGCCGGTTAGATAGCTATATCTTTATTTCAAATAACTTATTTTTATTTAAAAAATAATTATAGATATAAAACTATAATCAATTTTATATTATTTTAAATAATTTATTTTTATCCGTTCATCGCTATGTAACATATTTTAAATATAATTTGTTATATAAATAATTATATAACTAGTTTATTGATAACCAGTCATATAACTATTTTCTAAAAATAATAGCTCATTCTGTATTACAGTTATAATATCTATTTATAATCTAATTATTTAAATAACTAAGCCATAAACACCCTTATTGTTCATTAAGATGCTTTACAACATAGGCTCTTGCAAGTTTTATTTCAGATCACCTGTACCAAAGAAAGTTTCTTTGACAATCACAAACCATTAGTAAAAGGGAAAGTTACAGATTTAATCATCACTAAAATAAGTTAATGTAATAATTTAAATAAAAAATATTTATCAAATAACTTTATATAATTAAAAAAAATATTAACATGTTAGTTTCCTAAAAAATTAAATATTAAAATTTTATTAACTTATATAATTATAATAAAATAATTAACATATTAAATAAATTTATGTAATCAGCATAATTTATATATTAAATGATGTAATTATATTGATTTATATAATTAAAGTAAAAATAATTTATATATTAAAATCAATAAATTTAATTATAAATTAGTAAAATAAAAATAAAAATATGTAAACTATTAAAAATAAAAATATATAAAATAAAATTAAAAAATATTTATATTTTATTTTAATTATTTATAATTAAAAAAATTAATAATCAAATGTGTTAATTTAAAGAGACTAAAACGGTGGATTTAAAATTTTAGCATCATGAAAATTATAAATTTAACAAAAAAACAAAAAAGAAAAGGAAACGATATTCAAAGGGTCTAAAAGTACGTGCGAGGAGGGAGACAAGAAGGTTGTTGTTGATTCATGAAATTACCTCATCATGGAAATGCTAAGAGAAAAAGAAATGGAATATCCAACAGCATATGACACGGTCGAGAATATTCGTGCGGAGATCCGTTGGGGGTGATTTGTTTCGTGTGCAAGCGATAAATAGCGCAACCCAATCATCCCTTAAATCTCACCACCATCGCAACACGCACAATTCAATCCCTGCACCTTACCCACAACCCTCTTTCTCTCTCTCTCTCTCTCTCTCCCAAATGGCTCTCAAGGCCGTCCATGTCACCGACGTCCCTTCCCTCGACCTCGTCCCGGAGAATGCCTCTCTCGCCCTCTGCTCCTCCCGCTTCCCCAACGGTACATTTATTTTTTCATCGAAAAATGTTAGTAGTCGTTAGTTTGTTAGCGGAGATATTCGAACCGCGACCTCTCTTCCCTTTGCTTCTTCCCTTCTGTAATGAAATAAGATGTTTCTTTTAGAACATCTTCACTTGATGTACAGTTCATTTCATGTATGACGAGTTAATGAAATTAAGTTTCCCTTGAAAAAAATTTAATTAATACATCGTACTATTGTTGTTGTAACATCAGGGTTGGAGATGTGTCGGAGTGGGTTAGAGATCCCAAAGTTCGTCGTGATCGGACACAGAGGTAACGGCATGAACGTTCTGCAGTCTTCCGATCGAAGAATGAGAGCCATCAAGGAAAATACAATCATGTCCTTCAACGCCGCCGCCACTTTCCCTCTCGATTTCATCGAATTTGACGTTCAGGTAACCCAACCATTATCGTCTTCCTTCCTTCTTTAACATTTTGTTCTTAAAACAAAATAAAATTAATTCAATTGTCGGAAAGAAAAAAAAAAAAGAATAATCTGCCGAAGCTTGTTTTTGTTCTTTGTTCTGTGTCGCCGCGTACGTACGCCTTATTTTTTCGTTTCCGTTTTTGACCCTGTGGCGTTTCTGTAAATAACTTACATTTCCTGCGGTTTTAAATATTGTCCTGAACGAAACTGTGTTTCTTCTGTTGGAATCGGTGCCGATTGGCTACTTGCTTCGTTTGTTTTTTTTTGTTTTTTTTGGGTTCGTGGCTTTTTTTTTCTCTGAAAAAAAAATTTGAACGAAAAGGAGACCGAACTAAAAAAGTTAAAGCAAAAATGCACGTGTGGTTTTTGTGTAGGTGACGAGAGATGACTGCCCAGTCATTTTCCACGACGACTTGATCCTCACAGAAGAGAATGTGAGTTCTTTTTTTCTTTTTCTTGTTTTTGTTTCTTTTTACCATTGTTTATTTTTCTTAGTTTTTTTTATTTAATTTTTATTGGGGTGTGTTGTGTAGGGTACTGTGTTTGGGAAGAGAATAACGGAGCTGAGTCTGTCTGAGTTTCTTTCTTATGGGCCTCAGAGAGAAGATGAAAAGGAGGGAAATGTTTTGCTTAGAAAAAAAGATGGGAAGATAATGCAATGGGACGTTGAACAAGATGATCCGCTATGCACTCTTCAAGAGGCTTTTGTCAAGGTGGAACCCACTTTGGGTTTTAACATTGAGTTGAAATTCGATGACCACATTGTTTATGAGCAAGATTATCTCGTCCATGTTCTTCAGACCATCTTAAAGGTACAGAAAGTGATTTATTTAATTTTAATGGTAAAAATGTAGTTTTGGTTACTAAAGGTTCTAAATTTATTTTAATTCTTGTATCTTAAAAAAGTGGTTTTGATCTTGTATTTTGTACTTGGTCAAAAATAAAGTATAGGCCAGGGGGAAAACCTATTGTATTTAAGAAATACAAAGGACCTGAATCATATCCTAATATAACTAAAACGCATTTTAGCCTAGTTTTAATTATAATGTCAAATTTTCATTATGATTTTAAGGTCAAAATTTGTTTTCTTTTTTCACTTGTTGCTTTTGATGCATAGCATATTAGGGCTTGTGATGCTTAGTGTTTGTTTTAACTTGATGAACTTTGATTGTGGAACAGGTTGTGTTTGATTATGCCAAGGACAGGCCTATTATCTTCTCAACATTCCAGCCAGATGCAGCAATGCTAATCCGGAAATTGCAAACCAACTACCCTGTTAGTTCTCTGAGCCTTTTTTACTTGTGAGAAATTTGGAGGGGATGGAGTTGCTCCTTGGTTTATTATTCTATTTCCTTGACTTGAAAATCTAATTTGGTGTTTTGTTTGGAACCAGGTGTTCTTTTTGACAAATGGAGGATGTGAAATCTACGAAGATGTGAGGAGGAACTCATTGGAGGAGGCCATGAAGCTCTGTTTGGAGAATGGATTGGAAGGAATTGTCTCTGAGATTAAAGGAATATTCAGAAATCCTGGAGCAGTAACCCAGATCAAGGAGTCCAAGCTTTCTCTCCTTTCTTATGGAAAATTAAAGTATGTGTGTGCCCATTTTATTAGTCCATTCTATTCTAGAAAAATTGCGTAGTGCAATCTTATGGCCTAATGATTATTTTGGAACTATTACAGCAATGTTCCAGAGGCAGTTTACATGCAACATCTAATGGGAATCAATGGGGTAATTGTGGATTTGGTCCAAGAAATAACCGAGGCAGTTGCGGATATGATAAAGCCAACAAAGGGTGGTGAAGGAGAGGGTTTGGCTGAGGGTTGTGGGAAGGTGCAGGGAAACTCAAAGCCTCAATTTTCACAGCAGGAGTTGTCTTTTCTTTTCAAGCTCATTCCACAGTTACTACAAATTTGAAGAGCAGAAGTGAAGAAAAGACATTTCTTGAGGCTTTTTAATTAATTGACTTGGCCTTTCACAATATATATAAGAGGGGGGGGGGGGGGGGGGGGGGGGGGGGGGGGACTTGATGATATAAAGGAAATAATGATTCATGTGTCAATTTGATAGTTTGGTGGTCCTCCTGGGAATATAGTTGACAGATAATGCTATCTTCATTATATCAAAACTGTTACACGGTGGCATTCTTGTCTACCATTACAATAAGAAAATACGGAAACTTGATAAGTTATCTTGCAGCTTGATCTTAGATGCAAGAACGTATTTTGTTAAGGTTCTCTATCGGAGGGAGGGACTTCTAGTATGACAAGGTTGGTGCTATAGAAGAATACTCCAAGATGAATGGGGGGATCCCACGAAAATGACTCATTTTAATGTCTCATCACATAAACCGGATCGCACATAATATAAACCTGATCCTACAAGGTGGGATTAGTAAGATTATTACTTATATGTATTATTGTAATTTTAAATTATTTGGATCAATAAATATTTTAATTATTAAAAAATTTAATTTTTGAATTAATTTTTATTTTCATTAAAAATTATATAATTAATTATTATAATTTATTTTAAAATAAATTATAAATAAATATTAGAAGATGAATTTTTTTGTAAAACTTGCAAAAAGTAGTTTAAGATTATAAAGTTTGATATCTTGATCAACAAGTATTAGAGAGATTTATAGTAATGCGATGATGAAAGATAAAAAAAAAAATTAGTTAAAATTACAAATCTTCTTGATATTTTATTGGAGATGTTCTTAATCTCGTGTTTGTGTTCTCGCTAGCTTCCTCCTTGGAACAAGGAATTTTGGTATGATTTCTTTTATACTCTACTAGTCTGCAACCCGTGCACATGCACGGGTTGTTTTTCATGGACACCAAAATTATAAGGCTGATTAATAGTGAAGATTAGATATATATGTATTTATAATGTTGGTAAAAGAGAGATTGTTCAAACAAAAAAAATAAAATAGAATCACATATAAAATGAAAATTATTGCCACTTCCTTTCTTTTCTAATGACTATTTCCCAAATTCTTTCGTGTGGCCGGTAGTAGAATGATACCTCGTTCCCATGATGGAAATCGTTTTCCCTGAGAAACTTATATCATGGCTGGGAGATACTTTTATCTTTAATGCCGCGGTCGAGTGTAACGACGTCCCATTGCAGAGGAGGTGCATTCTTCCTTATAATTGTCAAGTGGTTGTCACATTCTTCCAGATATTTCCTTGCATGTGATGGGATTTCCTGCATATCATTTATACAGATTAATAATCTGATTGAAATTCTCATAATAATGCAAGTTAATGTGATTGCATGTTACCAGCGGTTAGGGAGCACCCAGTATACACTGGGTTATTTCTGTTGTCCAGATATGTTGGCGGGAATGAAGTATTGGCCTGCCACATGTTTGTTGATTCAGGGGAGGTGTAAAATGTAGATAAAAAATGGTGCTATCATCGCAGACAAAGAAGTTGATGATGGTAGACTCATAGATTTTTAAATCTGCCTTCATGTCTGCGAGTCCATCTGCAAAAAAATATCTGCTTCCGTGTTGTTGGACTCGTATTGGGTACGTTTCTCCATTGTATTTGAACCGAACCTCTTGTGGGTAATTCGGTGCCCATTGTTCATGGTAGAATGGGGGTATTTCTTTGAATGTCTGGATACAAAAGGAAGAAATTGTATGAAAAGAAATAATATGTCAAAAGGGAAAATGGAAAAAGTCAAAGGAACTAAACCAAAATGATATAAAGTTCCATGCGAAAACTATAGTCAAAGGATAACTAAAGTATTTGAAAATCAGTAATATATGAAATGTCAAGAATGAAATGCAAAATAGAGCAGAAATACTATAACTAAAGCATAACTTAAGTATGATGAATATACAACAGAAAAGCAAAGTCAAAATGCTATATATTTAAAGTAATAATGTGGTAAATCGAACAGCATGCAAATGCAATGGAAGCATGGAAGCCAGCAAAAAGAGAACAGGGAAGGCAGTAAACAGGGGAAAAAACCCGAAACAATTGTAACTCTAAACAAATAATATGATCAATCAAAAACCATGCAAATGGAATGTAAGCAATAACAAACAGATGCAAGGGAACGAAAAAAAGCTTTTTCTATTTTAAACTATAACCTGGTCATTGTGCAAAGCCGCTCTGAATTGGATGATTGCAGGTGGTCTTACAATTGCATATCTCATCTGCATGAACATAGGATTTAGTAATGTAAAAAATTTAAAGTGAAAAAATAATCCGTTGGAAGATATGAACTTTTTAAGAGACACTCCTTACTCTGGTTGAAGCGGTGGAAGATGCAATACTCATTTTGGATTTGTCGAAGTTGTGAAAGTATGGTGATAGGCTGTTGAAATGAAGTTTCCAGAGGAACCTGTAATATGGCTTAATAGTTGAGTAGACTTGATTAGTTGATTTATCTTCTCAATGCCATAAGTGGTGGTAGGCTTTTGTTGGAAACGGTGCAACTCAATAGTTGCTTCTTGAATGGGAAAGGTAGTGATGATGTGAAGAGTCTGAACGTGAATAGTTGTGGAAGTAACCGAACGGTTTTTTTGTGAATGGTTTCAGAACTGATTGGACTTTAGTGCTGTTTGTGGTGTGCATGTAATAGTTGAGCCCTAAATGGGTTAATTTTTTCTATGAGGTTTTCGCCTTAATGGATTAATTAATAGATTAATAATCTAAAGTTTACCCAATGATTAAACTATTTGACACGTTGCTATGGTGGTAATTAAATTTTCTCGATGATTATTATTTTGTTATTAATAAAAGGACGTGTATATATATATATATATACTGACTGTGTGTCTGTGTCAAAGCGGTTATGTTTCATTAAGGAGGCACTTTTATAAAAATTATAGATTGCTTGTTGTTATTGTTGGTGGATTCTTAGTATTTAAAATCAACGAAATTGTCTGCAAGAAGTGATCACAAAAGAGTAGTACTGTTTCAGAAAGCATGACAAAAGAATCAAAACTGATAGTCAATTCTCAATATTTAATATCAATCGAATTATATTGAAGAATGTAATAAGTAAAATTATATAATGCAGTCATAATGCAATGTCAAAGAATTGATTATTAAAGAATAGGACTGTTTGAAAAAGCAAGACAATAGAATTGAACTTGATATTAAACAACTGAAATTTATCTTTAATGTTTCTGAACACTTCTTTGAATACTACATTGGTAGTGGAATTCATGCTTTTCTGCTCATCATCATGAATCAGGATTTTTAATCCTTTTGCTGAGTTGACCCTTAATAATGCAACATATAATTGGCCATGAGTGGATACAGGTTTTGGCAAATAAAGTCCAACCATGGATAGCAATAGTCCCTGTGACTTGTTAATTGTCATTGCATAAGATACCATAATCGGAAATTGTATTTTCAATAGTTTAAATGGCCAGGGTGATTGTGAAGGCGACATTGACATTCTTGGAATATAAACAGCAAGGTCAATGTTTTTACCAAAGATAATTTCAGCTGCAATTACATGTTTTGCCATCTTTGTTACCACTAATCTAGTACCATTACATAGACCTTGATTTTGGTCGAGGTTCCTTAACAACATTATAGGACTTCCAATTTTAAGTTTGATAGAATGAGTTGGCAAACCAGATCTGTTCAATGAATTAAGGAATTCAGTAGTAATTGATTGGAAATACGAATCTTCACTTGTTTCTGATTTATCAACTGAATCAGAGCTTAGATATTCCATGTGATCACCTATGATTTGGAAAATTGCAATTTCAATGATTATATTTTTCACTGAGCAAGTGTCAATTAAATAAGTAATTAGATAATTACCTGGAATGAAGGATAGTAGGTAATGATTCATTTGTCCTACTGTTTCATTTGTTGAAGCTAGTATTGCCTTGGATTTAAAGAATTCAGGATTATTGTGGTGTTGATCTAAGTCTGGGAATGTTGATTTGACTATACCACTTATTGAGTCATCATATTGAGTAATGAGTAGATGAGCAGGAACTTGAATTGTAGCATAACCATCATTTTCATCACCTATAATTCCATCTCCAATGTCTAGAATCCATTTAGCAAATGTGGCAGTTTCTTGTTGATCAACTGATTCTAGATTGCTATGTAAGCGCATGTTCATAGATAGGATGAATTGATTGCTGCATTTACAATGTCTGAGCGGGTTCCTCTTGAGATGATCGGTAGTATTTGGCGAAAATATCCACCGAATACTATAATTTTGCCTCCAAATATTTGATTTGAACTTGATTTATTTGTGATAATGTCTTTTAAACTTTAATCAAGTGCTTGAAAACAAAATTTTTCGGCCATTGGTGTTTCATCGCAAATTATTAGACTTGTCTAGTTCAGTAATTCTGCTAATTAGGTCCCTTGATGGATATTACTTGTTGAGTCTAAAAAAATTGGTACAGGAATTTTAAATTTGGAATGTGCAGTTCTGCTTTCTGGTAATAATAGAGAGGCTATTCCGCTAGAAGCAACAATAATAACAATTTGATTCTCTGCTCTCAATGAACTTGCTAATGTTCTCTATATGAATATTTATCCTGTGCCTCCAAATCCGTATATGAAAAACATTCCACCTTCATTGTTGTTCATCTGTATTGATAGGTAAGCTAATGCAGAAATATATCTGACATAAGAAATTCATAATTAAAAGAGTCTTTCAGAGTGAAATCTATACTTGCCTCATGTGATCTGTCAGGCTAAGGTTTTTTTTTTTTTTTGCAGGATAACTTTTGTATACATTCTGGCTTTACCTGAGATACATGCATTTGCATGTGCATTCTTCTGGATGTTTGCAGTTGATATCAATGAACCTGTTTGGTATATCAATTCACCACAAGAAAGATTTGAAATACACAGAGATCAAATTATACATAAAAAACTATAAGCAGTAATTTAGCATTATAAAATCTGCATTTGCTAGATTAAATGTGATTAGACATTTTGACAGTTATCATTATAATTTTTTAAAAAATTGAACATCAAATTGAAATTACAATACAAAATTACAACTAAAGATGGAGGCTAGAGAAAGATAAAAAAGAAAATTTAGCATTAAATTGAAATCACAACACAAAACTACAACTAAAGATGCAGGGTAGAGAAAACTTTGATATCGAACGCTGTCCAATCTTTCTTTGATTGATCAATGTGTCATATTTACAATTCTCATCTCTAATAGAATTGAAATAATCCTTGCCTTGAATCTGTCCTCACTTAGCACTGATTATACTAAATTTCCAAATTAGTTGTGCAATAGCAATTTCCTATTTTACTGATTCTAATGACCTACCATTAATATTTGAGTTGTCAAAAAACTGAGTTTTTAATTAGTAAATATCAACTTATATTTTAGTTCATGTGCAATTCCCTCGAAAAAAACCTTAATTCATGAGTTATCTGCACTTGTTAACATTTATCAGCATTCTTGTATTGAACCAAAATAATTCTTGCATTCAATTTGTCTTTATCAGTTATCTTAACTCATTAACATTAATCGGCTAATTTCAATTGATTACATTCATTGAGTTTTTGACAACAACAATGCACAAATTGGAATTTCATCACACGGTTAACAAATAGAGTAATACAAAGCCGCAAAAAACTACTGTTTCAATGGGGTAAATATTACAGTTTGACCATACGATCATCAAAAAACATCCAAGGCAACATTTCAACAACATAATTCATTCAGGCTAAGAATGCTTGGCTAATTTGTTCGAGGAAACTTCAGCACGTGAAATCTGAAAGTTTTTTTGCTCATTATCCAACTCATCAGAAGATACGCGCTTAGTTGGTGTCAATGGAATCCTGAGAAGAGGGTCATGATCCCCAGTAACAGACACAAATTGCTGCATAAAATATTAATTGATCAGTAAGGTAAATTCTGGTGACATCATTCAAAAATACACCAGCAAAAACACACAACGACAACCCCAACTTACAGATTCAAACTCTGTAGGCAAACTTGAGCTAAGCATTGACCCATCATGATCAGCGGTAATAGACAGAGATTGCTGCATCAAATATTGATTGATGAGTCAGCTAAATTTTGTTGCCATCATTGCAACATACACCAAGAAAAACAGAGAAAGACAATGTTAGCTCACAGATCCAAGCACTGTAGGATCGGTCGACTCAAGTATTGAATTCTCAATCTTGCAACATGGCTAGATGATATATAAATCGAAAATTAAAAAACAAATGGAATATATGCATATACTCACAATAACTAAAATAGATTTGATAAAACACAACCTCACTATCGGGAATCATATCTAGCACAGCATTGATCAAGTCTGATTCATCTGAATATTTAAGAACAACAGAATTCCTGAACCTTGGTTGCACCTTCACTTTGAATGCAAGGAAACAACCCAATAATCTATCTAGTGCTTGAGGAGAGGCATTCAAATCAACGTCCCCATCCTTGCGCAGGGAAAAAAAGAATGAAAATCGATAGCAAGGCAACAAATGTTCAGTGTAAATTAAAAAACATTGCATGACAATACAATAATTGTGCATATTCACGATCCCAGATCAAAAATTTGAGCCTGTTGACTTCATCCGCGGACTGACCAATTAACTGTGCATATTCACGATCCCAGATCAAAAATTTGGTTTGTTCACCCTTGTGATTAACCATCACCTCAACCCGATACTTGCCAATATATATACCAGCATAAGAAAAAGTAGCTGATGAACGTCATACTAATTAAACAGTGAATCAATCACCTCAGAACAGGTTGATCATTCTCTTTGCCAGACGGACATGTGAACAGCACAGTTTGCATGTCAGCTTTTTTATAACATTGACCACAAGCCGGATAGCACCATGAATAGTTGTCCATCACTATGGTTGTAATCTTGGCGACAATAACACAAACAAACTCCTGTTTGAAGAAACTGACATTAGATTTTCTACAAAGAAAAACTACAAATGAATAAGAACATCACCTCTGAACTGGCATTAATCTGAGAGATATTTTTTACTTCAGTCTTTGACAAAAACACATCTTTTGATGATAATTGAGATAACCCTAAAACCAGTGAACTCCCTTGTCCAATAGGCATCAAAATTGATCTAACTTCGATCCTAAATCTAAAAGACTATAACAATACAACAAATGCAAAAGCCCAGCAAACATTACTTATATATTTAACAATTTGAAATTACAATCACATAAGCAACACATTGCCAAAATACCTCTCTCTAAATTCTTGGATTTCCAACACGAGGTCATTGATCATGAGTTTAGACGCCTTGAAAGAATTACTGACCGATGCTGGATATGATCCTACAGATTACACCCAAAAAAAATATAATCTGGCAAGCATGGAAATTGAGAAATCTAACATTACACTGACCCTGTGCTTCCTTAATCCTAGCATGAGTCAAGAGAATAACGATCGCCCTTTCATCTTCAATATCATTCAAATAAGAAAAAAACTGTAAGCAGTAATTTTCCCAGAGTCTACAGGATAGTACCTGTCCACTATCAGAAGGAAACAACAATTAATATATCAGTATATCAGCGGCTAATCATCATCAGATACAAACAACAATCACACACACTAAAATTAAATTGCAAAAGATAACCTCAAATCCTTTAAATTCAAAACAACCATCGTATTTTTGGATGACACATATCGGAATACCACTTCATCAACCACGCCAATAACATCTAAAACAACCACAAGCTAAACGTATCTTACTTGAAAAGCCATAAGCAAGTCAATCAAAATCAATCCACAAATTGCAAACAACGATCTTGCCAACCAAGAGTCCAATTTTAAAATGACCAGCAATGACACTGGAAAAAGCAACAAATCTGAATTTCCTAAAAGGTAACTATTCCATATCACATTGCCTAACAATAGTAACTCCAGTAAAACATAATTTATATTCATGATCACAAACTCTGAATTTCCCATCATTCTTGATAACTTTAAAATTATGCATCACATAAGTCAAATTTTCTTTCAAATCAGCCTTGCGAGACTTCAGCTGATCCTGCTTGCAAACAACATCGATTTCGTCTCCCTACAATATAGAAAGCATATAAATACTTCATTGAATGACCAATAATATGATAACATAATTTATAATTTCCAAAAACCGGCAAAAACATACATCAGAATCAATAACCACCATTTCGACTTGTTCAGTCTTTCCGGGAATCCCAATATACCAAAGATCAGTAATCCTTATAGAAAGCTTAAGAGCTTCCCTTGATCCGTCTATCAATTTTATTTTATCAGCAACACGTGCCATAAATTTATAATCCCAAACCCTGAACAACAACTCCAAGAAAAACAGAACATCAATAAAAAAACCAAGCATATAGTCAAACGGGCAAAAAACTAAACTACCACCTCAACCACTGCAAAGCAAAGCTAACAGCCTGTCACCAACAAAACAAAGAAGAAAATTTGTAAAACACATATAAGACCACAATAAACTCCATATAAATCAGTAAAAATAAACATGTGGACAAAACATTTGCACATGTGACTAAACAGAATTAACATATAAAAATCCATTAACACCAAAATTAACAAACCATACAAAAACAGTCATCCTCAACTTAAACCTCAACTTCTTTTTGACAAACCCAAACTTGGGTACAAAAGTATAATTTCCATTTGCCACACTAAAAACTAACAGCCAAACAAAGTCAAACTGTAAAACAAACTACTCAACCAAAGAATCCACAACATGAATATAACCTTAGCTTCTCCCGATCAAACTCAGCAAAACTAAACTGCAAAACAAAATTGTCAACCGGGGAAAAACCTGCAAAATCACAGTCATGCACAATAGAAAAATTAGATAAAGACATTCAACAAAAAAAAACATCACCTTTTGTTCTCACAACCAATGGAACACCAGAGCTAAACCAAACTGGGAAACAAAAAGGAAACTCACAGTCATGCACAACATAAAAGTTAGAAAACAAACGACCAAACAAACAAAAAAGTTTTCCTCCGAAACTTGAAAATGAAACAAACTGTAAAACAAACCTCTCAAGCAAAGAATGCACAACATGAACATTACCTTAGTTTCTCCCAATCAACCTCAGCAAAACTAAACTGCAAAACAAACTTCTCAACCAAAGGAAAAATGTAAAATCACAGCCATGCACAATAGAAAAATTAGACAAAGACATTCAACAAAAAAAAAAAAAAACATTACCTTTTATTCTCACAACCAACCGAACAACAGAGATAAACCAAACTGCGAAAGAAACGAAAATGACACAACAACAATCAACGACATTCCACAAAACCCCCAAACCACGTGCCCAATCAAAGAGTGGAAGCTAGCTTAGCCATTAAACACATGACACAAAAATTCCTTGCTGATCAAAAAGTTAACACGTAAACCACTTGCTAATAAAAAAATCAACACGTAAAGCACCCACGTGTAGAAGCTCAGGACAAACCAAAAACCGATCAAAATGACAATAAACCCAGCCAAAGGGACATGTGCCAATTTTCTAAGAAGGGTCACACCAGTAATTTTCCTATGCTTCTCTTTTATAATATAGGAGTCATGCACAACATAAAAGTTAGAAAACAAACGACCAATCAAACAAACAGTTTTGCTCTCAAACTGAAAACTGAAACAAACCAAAATAACACAACAACGGCCAACACCATTTTGCAAAACACCCAAACCACCTGTCCAATCAAACGATGCAAGCTAGCTTATCCATCAGACACATCACACAACAGCTCCTTTTTTAGGGAAAAAACAAACACGTAAACCACAGACGTGTTCCACCCGAAGAAGAAAACAAAAGGACAACAAAATCAGAACAAACCCAGCAAAAGCCAAACGAAAGAAAAGCAAACCCCAAAAGAAACTTGTCAACCAAAGAAAAACTATAAAATCACAGCCATGCACAATATAAAAGTTAGTAAACAAAACACCAAAGAGAAAAAACAGCGAAAAAGACTAACACACATATAAACTGAAACCAAACCGAACACAAAGACATTAAACAAAAAAACAGAACAACCCCAACAACAAAACAAAACCAAACTGGAAAACAAAAATGAAAATCACAGACATGCAGATAAAAGTTCGAAAAGAAACGACCAAGGAAGAGCCTCACACCTTCAAATCCAGTTTTGCTTTTAAACTTGAAAAAGAAACAAACGAAAATGTCACAACAAAAAAACAGAACAACCCCAACAACAGAACAAAACCAAACTGCAAAACTAAAATGAAAATCACAACCATGCACATAAAAGTTAGTAAAGAAACGACCAAGGCCGAGCCTCACACCTTCAAATCCAGTTTTGCTTTCAAACTTGAAAAAGAAACAAACCAAAATGACACAACAACAACCAACGGGATTGCACAAAACCCCCAAACCACGTGCCAAATCAAAGAGTAGAAGCTACCTTAGCCATCAGACACATGGCACAAAAATTCCTTGCTGATCAAAACAATTAACACGTAAACCATTGCAGATAAAAAAATCAACACGTAAACCACCCACGTGTAGAAGATGAGGACAAACCAAAAACACATCAAAATGACAATAAACCCAACAAAAGGGACATGTGCCAATTTTCTAAGAAGGGGCACACCAGTATTTTTCCTGGGGTTCTTTTTTATAATATAGTATATTAGATTAATGTTGAATTTTCTTTTTCCAGTCCTAATAGTTATGGTTATTTTATATTTTTATATAATTAAAGAGTTAATTAAAAATCATTTTAATTATAACTTTTATGAAATTATTATTACAAAGTTCACGGTCTATTTTTGGCTGTATTTCATTAATTAAAAATCTCTGTCTCTTATTCTCCAAATCATACTTGACTCAATTAGCTTCCTCTCATGGAAATTAGTTGGGCTAATTGACCAATGTGGGTTTGATTTATAGACTATTTTCCAATAAGAGTTCCTTTTCAAACAAATTTCAGGGGGGGTTGTTTTGTAAGCATTTTGCCATCATGCAAGCGAAACCATTCCACGTGGCACTACATTTTGCCAACTCAAGTGGCAAAACAGGTAGCATGGCATTTTGCCAGTCGAGGCTGCGAAACAGGTGTAGCTTTTTTCAGGTGTCGCCAATAGGGGTTGTGAATCCATTCCACATGGGCATGCATTTCGCCAACTCAAGGGCAAAACAGGTTGCAGCTTTTTCAGCATGGCATTTCGCCATTGATGTTGGCGGAAACAGGGATGGGTGCAGCTTTTTTTCTAGTGTCGCCAATAGGGGTGCAGTTTTTTTTTTTCAGGTGTTATTTCGCCAGTACGGATGGCGAAAATACTTGTAATTAAAAAAAAATTCACCATCCCTAATGGCGAAATGGTTGGGTATATAATAAAAAGAATTTGTTCGCAGCGTATACAAAAAATTGCTTCAAAATTGGCTCGCACTCCATAAGAGAGACACCACTTTCACTTTCAATTCAATTCAAGTATTCTTTTTCTCCGTAGTATCTGTCTCCCATTTTAGATCGTATGTTTTCCTTTGAATCCTGGCATCAATTCACACATTTTGTTTCAAGTAAAATTTTTTTGGAATTAAGTTTTAATTTGAAGTTTAACCGAAGTAGTATTTTTTATAATTAGATTTTTATATTTTGAAGTTTTTGTTGTTATGATTAATTATTTATATTTTTTTTTGTAGGTATATTTTGGTATATGGTGAATTCGGTTATAACAATCTTATATTTCAATGGAAGGGTATATGAAGAAAATGATGGTGTAATATTTGAAGGCAATAAAAAAGTGATTCAGATTAAACGTGGAATAGGTTTTAATGCTTTGGAAAAAAAATTGGAGATAAGGTAAAGTTAGAAAACAATGAAATTATTTCTTGTATAACTTGTAGATTTTTAATTTCAGGAAAATATGCTGCGTTGCAAATTTGTGATGATGAAGATGTTGAAACTATGATCGAAAGTTTTTAATAACAAGAACAAATGTCAGTTATAGAATTGTACATAGAAAAGGATGTTGCCGATGGTTCTACATTTCATTTTGTAAATTCTGTTAGATCATGTGGAAATAAATTATCTAATAATGAGTCGGAACTGCCAAGAAATGTAAGCAATTTAGATGATGATGATGATGAAGATAAAGATGATGATGATTATCTTGTGTCTAATTGATACGTTGAAGAGTCTTTAGACGAAG
This sequence comes from Glycine max, assembly GCF_000004515.6. NCBI lineage: Eukaryota > Viridiplantae > Streptophyta > Magnoliopsida > Fabales > Fabaceae > Glycine > Glycine max. The sequence goes on along the minus strand of NC_038255.2, from coordinate 34,878,199 downwards.
ATGATAGTGTTGATGGTATATTTGATAGAGATGATAAAGTCAATCACATGATTGAACCACTTACAATAGTTCAACCAAGAGAATGTATATTTAATTAAATAAAAAAATAGTTGAATACATTAATCATTTTATGACAATTGTATTTAATGGTAAATAAATATTTTTGTCATATTGAGTTGAATTTTATTTTTTTAACTATTAGGTGTAGAAGGAATTCATAATCCATTTTGGAATGATGCTTTGTATTATAACAATATCAATTGGAGTCATCCTAATGAGGAGGACATTTGCGGTTTGGAGATGCCATCAAGTTTTAATGTTGGACAAGAATTATATGTTGGTATGGATTTTGATAGTAAAGATGCGGTAAAAAATGCAGTGAAACAATATGTTATGAAGGTGCATCAAAGTTTTAAAGTTCTAGAAAGCAAATCGCAAAAATATATCGTTTGTTGCCCGAATAAAAGCGCAGAGTGTCCTTGTCCTTTTTATATGAGGGAAATTTTATCTAAAAAAAATGATTCATGGAAAGTGCCACAATGGGGTGGACCACACACATGTCTGAATATGAGTGTGACACAAGATCATGACAAGCTTGATTCAGATTTAATTGTCACTTATGTAGTAGGTACGTTTTTAATGTTCATATTATCATACTTTTGCATTTTTTATTTTATTTAATTTTTTATTTTATTAACAAGCATGGTTAGAGAAGATCCATCAATAAAAGTTTCTTTGATTCAATAAAGGATAAACAATGAATTTGGCTATAAGGTTTCGTACAAAAAAGCATGGATGGCGAAGCAAAAAGCTATTTCAATTGAATATGGCGATTGGGAAGAGTCATATGCCAAAATTTCATCGTGGCTAAAACACATGCAAAATAATTCTCCAGGATCATATTTTCAAATACTACACGACGATTTTATTGTTGGGAATAAGATAAGTCGTGAACACTGTCAGTTTCACAGAGTATTTTGGACTTTCGGTCAATGTAAAGATGCTTTTAATTATTGTAAGCCAATCATACAAGTTGACGACACACATTTATATGGGAAATACCGTGGGACCCTATTAATGGCCACATCACAAGATGGAAATGGTGGTGTTCTTCCTCTAGCATTCGTCGTAGTCGAAGGTGAAACGTTAACAGCATGGTCATGGTTTTTGGCACATTTGCGTGAACACGTGATAGATAAAAATGGTATTTGTCTCATATCTGATCGTCACGCGAGTATAAAGTCTGTTGTTGCTAATGAAACACATGGTTGGCAACCTCCCCACACTTATCATGTTTACTGCATCCGACACATAACAAGCAATTTCAATCGCAAGTTCAACAATGCCAAACAAAAAGAAATGTTCAAGAAATTGGGTAAGATTTAATTTATAATAAGATGTTAATTTAAGTGTCATAAATACTTAAAATTGTTGTTGCTAACTAATTTTATGCAGCCTACATTCCTTGCAAGCATACATTTGATCAAAATTTTGAAAAATTTCGTCAATTGAGTCCAGCCATAGCAACATGGATTGATCGCATTTCAAAGGAAAAATGGACCATGGCTTATGACAAAGAAGGACGTAGATATGATTACATGACAACCAACCTCTCAGAATGTATAAATAAGGTATTGAAGGATTGTCGCAACATATCGATAACATCTTTGGTGAAATCAACATATAGTAGGTGTCGAAAGTACTTGTTGATCGTGGTCGCGAAGCGCAAAGACAATTAAATGCAAGACAACTATATTGTTCTAAGGTTATTAAAGAACTTCAAAAAAATCAAGAACAAGCTTGTTCGCATATCGTTCACATTTATGATATCCACTCCACAAGGTTTGAAGTAGAGGAGACCTTCAATCCTATAACGCAACGTGGCGGACAAAAGTGGACAGTTAACTTGAATGACCATTATTGTCAATGCGGAAAGTATTCTGCACTTCACTATTCATGTTCACACATTATTGCTGCTTGTGGTTACGTCAGCATCAACTACTTCCAATATGAAGATGTTGTTTACACAAATGAGCACATCTTAAAAGCATACTCCGCACAATGGTGGCCCCTTGGAAATGAAGCGACAATTTCTCCTTCTGATGACTCATGGACACTAATACTTGATCCAAGTACAATCCGTGCGAAAGGTCGACCAAAATCAACAAGGATAAGGAATGAGATGGATTGACTCGAACAATCGCAGCACCGACAAAAATGTAGTAGATGTGGAAGAGAAGGACACAACAGGCGTCGATGTCCAATGCAATCTGAATGTGGAAGTTGTTAAATTAATTGATTTATGTATTTTGTTTGTCTACTTCAATGAAATAGTACCTATCCATGATCAATTTGTTTTCTTAATTATTTATTACTAAATTTTTGTGCGCGACATAAACATCATCCATTACTAAATATTCATAACATAAACGATAGTACAAATCTACAATTTAAATTCAAAACATACAATAAGCAATTTAAATAGTAATCTTCAATGTCCGTGATGACGTGAGGATATGCCGCATGGGCATTCCCATCTTCGCGCTTGTCTATCAGGATTTCTTCTGCCATGATGTCTCCCCTTTTCAACTTGGTCAGCCTCAGTAGAAAATTGGTGACGTAAATCAACACCTAATAATTCATTCATATCAGTTATTGCTCCGGGTACAGTCCATTGAGTACCTAATGGGGCATTAGGTGTTTGAATTTGTGTATCATGTTGTTGTGAAGGGGTCATAGTAGGCCATGAAAAATTGGGATATGTCTCCGCAACACCACCTAATGAATGTTCGGTTGCAGAAGTATCACTTTGATGACATTCGAATGGATAATGATATATCTGTGCCGGGTACTGAGAAGATATTGCTGGTGTATAATACATTCCATGGCCACGCTCTACCATCTGTGGGTACAAATATGGTTCTGCTTCAACAACCTCCCTTCGTCTACCTATACCTTGAGTTTCAACACTTGATGGGAGAATATTAAAGTCTTGCGATGCAAACTCATGTTCTATTGCTGGACCATGTGACACAGGTTTAGTGATTCTCTCTTGCTCTTTAGATAAAATGGTTATTTTTTCCATATACGATACTGGATCATCCACTGTCCATGTATTTCTCCCTTGTGGAGACAACATGTACTGTAATGTCTCTCCAACTTTAGCCTGCAATTATTGTTAGAAAATATTAATGGACTAAAATTTCATAAATAATTTGAACGTTAATATTCCAAAAAAATAAAAAATACCAATGTAGCTGTGTTTGCATTTTTAGGGTCAACAAACATCTTCGTTTTTCGCCTATACCACACCATATAGTCGGAGTTAAAGCTCAGTACGCCTTCTTGTCGAGGATAACTGTCGACCCTAAAATCAACCCAATTGTTCCATTGATTGATCATTGGAGCTAACAGTTGTCCCCAATTTTCATCATGTTTTCCTTTCAATGTTATGCCATGAATATTAAAGGGTTGCGAAGGATACCGTGGAATTGGTTGTTGCATTCCAAATTGTCTCAACACTCTATCAGGTTGGTGCCACTTAATAACTTGGAAATAAATTAGTGGCACCACCACACATCATGCTACATTTCCAACTAAACAAATTGGAGGCAACACTTACATAACATTTGTTGTGTAAGGTTCCCACACAAACTGCATATAATTCCAATGTTGTTTATTGTAAGTGAAATATGACATATTATTTATTATTTAACCAATACATTTAAATGTTATTACCTCATATTGTTTCATAATATCTAATTTGTGACGAAAAACTCTCAAATCATCATTGCCGATATGTTGATTTCCCCGTCGCAGCCACCTAAAAAAATTATAAATCAATATATACGTTATTACTTAGTTTGAAACCAAATATTGAAAGGATAAACGACTAACATGTGTCTAACTGGTTTATTTTCTATTAATGGAGGAGTCCTCTTTGGAGCCAAACTTGTACATCGCTCTCTTGCCCACATTTGTATTAAGATGCACATACCTCCAATTGATTTAATTTTATAATCGGCGACGCTGCACATCTCTCTATATAAATAAGCAAGTATGACAACTTCCCATGAATACGTGTTGTACTCTCTAAAGTCCCGTAAAAATTGCAGATACCTTAGCGAAACTTTGCTACTGCCTTTATCAACAAATAAGACGCCTCTAATGAATCTTAGGATCCATGGATGTGCAAACCTTTCTACTTGTTGTAAGTTGTCATCATGGTTATTTACTTCAGGAAAATGTTGAGCCAGCCAACTTAATTTAATCAAACTACCTTGAAGTTCACCTTCTTCTGGTCTGACCCTTAACAATTCTCCACATAAATCAGCCCAATTAAGGTTTGTTGGACCAATTAATGGTGACCCATCCACACTGAGACCTAATAAAACGGATACATCTTGAAGAGTAATAGTGCACTCTCCACATCTCATGTGAAAAGTATGTGTTTCCGGTCTCCATCTTTCTATCAAGGCGCTAATTAATGCCGCATTTATTTTTAAATATCCTATTTTCATAATCCAGTGAAAATCATATTGCCGAATTAGAGGAATAATTTCTTCTGGTGTTTGTTCTTCACCTTGATATGTGGGGACAACTCGTCTAATGTGTAATTTTCTATCTCCATCCCCATTCCAAATATATTCTAAAACATGCTTTCTTATCTTGCATCCATAACAAGTTCCCATCAACTGGACCAGATTTAATTTTTATATTTGATGAAGAAGATGTCATTAATACTGCAAAATACAATATAATACAATAAGTGACAAAAATATTTCTAAAATTTTTGTACATAATATAATAAAATTAACTATATCTATAAAAATTAAATTAAATATATATAAAAAATATTAACGACACAATAAATATATTACACAAAATAAATTCAAATACATGCAAAGAAGCTAAACAAATAACAGAATATATATATATATATATATATATATATATATATATAAACTAATAACTTAGCATAAATATTCTTAGTTTATTTATATATAATTTCTACCACATTATAATATTTTTATACAATAAATCTTAACATATTAATAATAAACTAGTACCAAATATTCTTAGTTTATTTATATATAATTTCTACCACATTATAATATTTTTATACAATAAATATTAACATATTAATAATAAACTAATACCAAATATTCTTAGTTTATTTATATATAATTTCTACCACATTATAATATTTTTATAAAATAAATATTAACATATTAATAATAAACTAGTACCAAATATTTTTAGTTTATTTATATATAATTTATACCACATTATAATATTTTTATACAATAAATATTAACATATTAATAATAAACTAATACCAAATTTTCTTAGTTTATTTATACAATAAATATTAACATATTTTTATAATATTTTTATACAATAAATATATTTCCTACCACATTATAACAAATTCATATTCTTAGTATTGAATAAAATAAATCATACTCTCATCCTTATTTTATGTAAATAAAATCAATCAATATAAAATCATTACAAACAGGAGAATTTCATTTTCCTAGAAATAAAAAAATATTTTTTAATTATCTTCTAACAACAACTGAAATATATATTCTCATTTTCGTGTTGCAAATATTCAACAAAAAATTCACATATGTGATACAAATACTCTTATAATACACATATCTATATTAATATTTTATAGGAAAGATATATTACCTGTAGAAGTGTTTTGCCACCACCAGTTAGCATTTCGCCACCACCAAGCACAACCAACAACCATGTTTCGCCACCACCACAAGCAAAACCACCAAAATTCGCCAAAGACAAACAAAAAATAAAAATTTTGAAATGCTGTTATATAAATAAAGGGGGAGAAGGGGAACGGTATTATATAAAGGGGGAGAAGCTGGATTAATTTCCCTCCCACACAACACGCTTCTGAACCTGCAAGGCTACACTCTGCATTCTGAACGTAGACTGCATGCTTTCCCTCTCACCAGCTCACGTGAAAGTTGCCCCGCCTGATCACATGCTGGTTTCGCCAATGTCAATGGCGAGATGCCATGCTGGTTTTGCTGCCCCTATTGGCGAAATACCATGCTCCATGCAAATGCCATGCTACTTGTTTCGCCAACTCAAGTGACAAAATCCATGAAAATGCAGTGCCACGTGGAATGTTTTCGCTTGCAGTGATGACGAAATGCTTCCAAAACAAACCCCCTTGGATTATGTTTGAAAAGGAATCCTTATTGAGAAATAGTTAGTAAATCAAACCCATTTTGGTCAATTAGCCAATTAGTTGCTTGAACAAAATCCATTTGTATCCAAACTATTTTCCCTTTTGGAATTTTGTGGGGTGTTGACTTTTTTGCCCTTTTATAATCAATTAGATTCCCTCATGGAAATTAGTTGCCTGATAATGGCCTTTGTTTTAAGCATGATATCTCACTTTTTAAAAGCTTGACTTTTAAAAAACTCGTGTAAATAAATTTATGAACTTTATAACTTTTAAATATGGGACAGAGGTGAAAATATGTAGATTCGAAACTTAATTAAATAAACATGCATTGTTTTGATTTCAATTATATATTTATTGTGACAAAGAGGGTTTAATCATAATGTATTTTTAAAACAAAAGTAATTTGTGAGGTTTAAAAAGCTTGAAGGAAATTCTTTTGGTGTATACCATAAGTTGGCATAGTGGTGCAGCACTTGAGTTGCTTAATCAGTTGAGGCTCAATTTTTTATTCAAACATGAAGTTATAATTAGAAATATCACTTTATCCTAAAATGAATCAGATATCGTTTCCTAAGATGAATCAATCAGGTGGGAGAGAATTAATTAGTGCCACATCAGAAGCCCCAACTATCTCTAGTTAGACCAAAATAATTTTGTAATATATAGTTTTTGCACTGATATTAGAACCTATGACCATGGTGAGTTAAAAAACTTGAAGGAATTATGCATGGTGAGTTAAATTTTGCAACCCTTATCAATTTACAAAGTAAGTGTAGACAGCCCTCACTCTTTCGTGTTTATTTATACACTTAAGTATTTGGCAACATAATATACAATATCCATTATAATATTTTTTTACATTAGTGTGTAGACCTGATAACAACAATAACAATATTGACTTTGATTGCAACAATAATAATGATCTAGTCACATTGGTAACATAAGTGGTAATTTTTGTATTGTTTATCCTCATTTTTAAAACTAAACATTAATTAATGACTTGCACAAATTTTTACACCCTACAAATGATATTTTAGCTTTCGCTCACTATAATTTTTTTAGTCCCTAAGAATTAGAAAAATATATTCTCTTAATTCACGATAAGAAACTAAAATTACATCATTTTTATTAAATACAATAATTAAAAACAAATAAATTTTTTTGGCAAAAGATTAAAGATAAAAAAAATGATAATTTTAGCAACTAAACTTTATTTAAAACTGAAATGGTCACTTTTGCTCCGGACAATCCTTTATATTTTTAACACCTAGCCCAAGGTAACATGAAGAAAAAAAAAGAGAGACTTAAGGTGAACCTGAAGTCAACTAAAGTGACTGAAGAAAAACAAAATGGGACTTAATGTAATTAGGCTCAGCAGCATGAACGCCCTATTGAAGAAAATAATTCCTTCAGTTGAAAGTAACCCCAACTATGTTATATTAATCAGAATCTTCTTATGGCAGACAGAAAGGAAGCGTGATGATAAAATAGAATCCGTATTAGATTCCCAGAAGGTATAACTAGAATCCACTTTAGACACAGACAAAAATATAGGGATGTTACTTCTATGAAAATAAAACAGAATCAGGTTCCTACTTGTTTACTATTTTGCTTTATATTCTAGTATATTTAATTGATTATGCTAACGTTTTTGCTTTAACCAATTGGTATGTAATATAGAGTTCCTTCATCCCTAAGCAAAGCATAGAGTCCCTTCAATGTTTGTTTTCCCGTTTCCCCCAATTCCTATATATGTTAAATCTGTTCGGTGAATGTTGTGTAATCGATATTTGGAAGAAGAAAATTCTCGCTCAAGTAATATTGACATGATATGCTATAAAAAGAATAATCATTTTGAAAGAAATGTAACGCATATGCAATAATTCATTGAGATATAAGGTTGACTTGGGGTTGGTGGTTAAGGGAGAAAGGACGAAGAAATAGACGGTGAGTTTGAATTCCTCCGATAACAAAAATTAATAAACTAATAACTAATATTTATTGATAAAAAAACATACAATTTATATAATATTATTTTTTGTATTTATTTCTATCCACCATGCTATCATTTATTACATTTTTTTAAATGAACTTTTTTTTGTCTTAAACTTAGTATTAAATTTAGAAGTTAACTTTTTAATATATTTTTAATGGATTTTTTTACATTCTCGGCCAATTAAAAAATCATAATCATAACTTTAAAAGTAATTATTAAGAAATAATAATTACAATTTATGATAGCAAGGCAATAAAAAAAATTACATTGTCGATACAATAACATCCTAAATTTAAAATTATTATTTATGTGTCTTTAATTGTCACTTTTTTTTAAAAATATTGTTTGTAATGATTTGTGTTTTTTTATTCACAAGAATTGAATATAGAGGATTTATAATAGAATCCACAACCTTATTCAATCAATTAAGATAAATCTCCTTAGTTTTAAGAGTATATTTAACAAATCACTCTAGTAACTTATAAATTAATTTGACTAGATTATAAATTGGTTTGATCAAAACAAGTATTTTTATACATAAATTTATTTTAATAGTTTCTATCTTATGTTCATAACCTATTTCAAATATTTTATAGCTTATAATATTAGCCATCTTCAATAATTTACTTGTAATCTCCTTTACTTCTTTTTTTCCATTTTAGAAATCATTTTTCCTATTATGTTAGTGATGTCGTATTTTATCTTTCAAGTCTTCTACTTTAACAAGCAGACAACATGGATCCTTGATAACACCCACAACGACACAGTAATGGTTAACTGCTTGCATAACTTGATTAACCAGTTCTCTAAGTCCAGCATATTTGTAAGCTCTTCCGATTAGGTCATCACCCTGTTAATTAATGATCTCTTTCACAATTAGCGCAAAATGGATCTATCACTACTACAAAAGTCATTTTTTAAGACGCGTGTTCTAAGGCGGTTGTTTAAAACCGTCTTAGAATATGAAGCGGTGACAATTTTGTAATAAAAGAGAAAATTTTTGTCTTTAACATCGTACATTCTAAGGTGGTTATAGACGACCGTCTTAGAATGTCCTTCAGTGGCAATTTTGTAATTACCAGAAAGTAAGACAACGACGTTTTTACGAAAGACCATCTTTGTAAATCTTTTTACTTTTTAACCTAGCCCACGAAGGTTCTTTCGTTCTTACGCCGCTCTCTCATCCGTGGTCGCCCTCTCCTTCAACCGCAGTCTTACGCCGCCGTTTCGTTCTTACGCCGCCCTCTCCTTCAACCGCAATCTCTTGGAAACAAAACCCCCCATCACACAGTGTCTCCCAACGCCACGAAGAAGAGGAAAAGCCACAAAGAAAGTTATATCAAGGGCACTGATACTTTTCCTTTTGGGACTGTTACTTCAAGGTATGTTCTCGTGCTTTTCTTCCATTTCATTACCTTCTCAACCAGCTTAAATATTTGACTAAAACTTATGCATGTTGTGGGTATTTCCATGGGCACGACAAACTAACATATGGAGTTAGCAAGGGTTAACAACTTTACTGGTTCCAGCAACGAAATTGGGTCTCTTTAATTTTATGGATGGTTCCAGCTAAAATCTTGATGGGGTTGAAGTTTTTTATTTTCTTTAATTTTGAGTGCCTATTTTTTTTAAAGGAACCCGATATTTTTTTCTCGACTGCAGGTATCACATTGTAATAATCAGCTTTTATGTGCCTTTTTATTTGAACTAGTTTCTGGATTCTAATAATTATGTAATATTTGCATTTGTGGATAATAGGGATAGGATTACCTTGATTTTTAAAATATATGAAGACTTATAAGCATTCTTCTTCCGTTAAATAACGATACACATGTACATCAAGTATTCTGTTCATAGAGCTTTTTTGTATTTATTTTTTCAAAGTTTAATATCCGACTTCTCCATAACTTAATTAAGTATTATATGTTCTTTGTGTGCTTTGTTGCTAATGTCATGATCCTCTGTTTTCCTTTGTTGCCTAAACAGTTAATAACTGAAGAAGCAATGCTGTTAAGTTTCTTATAGTTCCATTGTTGTATAGGCTGAAGTGACTCAGCGGTTGACTAGTGCAAAAGAGTCATCAAGTAAACCTGGATTGCAGAGTCATGAGGATCTTGCAAAGAAACTTCAGGTAACTGATTGGGACATTATATTATTTGTTTCTGTGTTGGTTTTATCGCCCATGGAAAGCTACAATTCTTTTAGTTACTTTGGTAATCTTTCTTGTCTGTGAGTTTAGATTCTTGAAGGTTCACTAATTGAGTTGTACTCTAGGAATGAATGGGGAGCTTTAATGGATTACAATCATGGATCCCCCATGCCCCTATCTTGTGCTAAGTTCTTAATTTCATTTTCATGTACTTTTTTTTTGTAATGAATAAAACTCTGTTCTAACTTTGTGAATCATTTGTTCAATTGTATTTCATATAATGTGATTCAATCTTGTTCTCTTTTCTCAATGTCTTTAGTTGCACTTGGAAAGTTGGATCTAAGGTTGAACTGATTAAAATTAAGAGACATTATTACGTAGATTTAGGAATATAAGTATATGGTTATGTGCATTCTTTAGAATCCTGACCTAATGCAGACTTGCTAAGTGAGAGTGCTTACAGAATTAAAGCTCTTATTTAATAATTCATAAAATTATAGTTACAAGGAATTAAGACTAGTTACTCTATTGCAACATTTGAGCGTTCATCTAATGTGTGAGGTTAAGATTTCAAGTGAGTGAATTTAGGAACAAGGGAGTATAGGATCTTGATTTATATTTTCCACCTTGAGTCATTGTGTTTCTTGAGTATTTGAATATTTGATTAGTCCAAATGTCTTTCATAGGCTATTAGATTTTCAATTTTCACTAACTACTAACCATGACAATCTTGTATTTTGATTCACTAAATTAACACTTAGTGATAAGAACATGCTAATTGATCTATATGAGATGACCATTTCTTTAATTTTATTACTTGTTGACCAGTACACTTATATAAGTTTGGATCAAAATCAATTTTCATAGATACATCTAAGTCACACAATACTAATCAGGACCTAAGTTTAAGGTCCACCAACAAAAATAATATTTTCATTAATTTTATAAAATTAAAAAAGACCATATGTTATAAAAAAAAACTCAAACATATAACTTTCTCATTAAAAGAAAAAAAACCTCATAAAATTTATTTTAAGCCTCACTCAGTTGAGTCAGCATGGTACTAATCACACCAACAAAATCACATTTCATTTTATTATTGTTTTAGGTATAAAAAATAACAACAATCGAAACAACAAGTAACTTTTAAAAAAAATAATCTCACTCGTAAAAAAATTCTCTCCCATTTGATATCCCATTTAAGCTATGTTTATCTAGTTTATTGTATTTTTCAAGTTATGAACTTGATGGTTGGTTAAAGTTGATAAGTACTTCATATTGTACACATCCTTATCTTTGAGAAAAACCACATATAGCATGGAGATAGTTTCTTAGAGATTCAATCATTTTAAAGAAAATATTGTGGGATATTTCTTGAGTTATGTATACTGTTGTGTTTTCAGCAAAATACTGGTGTTACAGCAGACTCAAGTGCAGAAATTGCTAAAGCAATTAGCTGATGAGAGGTTTTCTGAGGCTTCAAATCATAGTTCGAATGTCAATCTTGCTGATAAATCAAGAAAAGTAAAGGTAAAGATTAAGCAATATATTTTCTGATATAGGACAACATTTCTTCCATTCCATTAATTGCTTTTATAAATGAAAGGCTCAAGAAAGTACAGAATATGATTTTAGGGAGTTTTTAAGTTGGTTGAAAAAGAAATTTGTTTAAGAGAAAGTAGGAAACTACATGGAAGGAAGAGATATTCTGCAAAATATGGAAACTATCTACATCTGGCAACATAAAATTATTAAGTATATTCATAACTAGCGTGTACCTTAGAAACATGGGCATAAAGAACTCCAAAGAGAAAGACAAATCCATATCCATGACAAATTTACAGAATGAAAAAACACCCTTGAAGAAGGTAGCATTCTGCTTCAACCAGGTACAACAAAGGGTTGCTCACAGTGCACTCCTAAAACTTTAGCTTCTCTGTCTTTACAAAGCCTTATATAATGAACTGTCATAAGACTAACTCTCCCAAAAGTTTAAGTTACTAGATAGAAGCCAATAATGGTTTTATATCTCTAACTGAATTAACATTAATGTTCTAACACATTAATGCTCCCTAGGTGGCTAGGAATCCAATAAAGATGGTTCTGAAGAAAAATGGCTGACTTAGCATGCTTAAAAAAATATGCATGTCCTCATAAAACATGAAAATAACATGGAAATGGAAATCTAAAATGTTTGTGAAGATACTCCCATAGTTTGTAGCTATTAAAGTATAGATGAATTATTCTGGGTTTTTTATTTTTTAAATGTATTACTTATTAAAACTTCAATTTAGACTAAATGTTTGTGAAGATACTCCCATAGTTTGTAGCTGTTAAAGTTTTAAAATAGAAATATGCATTTGATAATTTGTATTTCGATAGAATATTTTATGTTAAAACCAAGTTAATATATAATTTTAATATGGGCCTGGATTTGATGATCTAATAGGTCTTGCGGAGGTTAATTAATGTTCAAAAAGCCAAGTCACGTGAATCAAAAGAAGACCCCTTGGAGTTACGTTATCCTGTGACAAAAGATACTCTTGTGGCTGAGGTAATATTTTTTCTTTGTAGTTTAAATGTTTTGTTGATATTAGCTAAGTAACAAATTAAGAAATAAGAATATAGTCTGTAATATATGCACCTTTCTTGTCATTATTCAGAGCATGGAATAGAGAATGAATCATGTTAGAATACCTAAAAAATCTGATTAATAATTTTATTTTTTAAATATATAATCTGAATTTGATTTGTGTATGAAAAAATATTTATAAAAAAATAAATTAATAGATTAATTGAATAATAATAATAATTTTATTAGGTGCTAAAACAGTCTCTCTGTCCAAATTATAATCCGATTATTATATACATCACACCCTCTATTTTGTCGCTTCATATCTTTTATTACACTATATCATAAGTCTAGTCAAGTAACATATATTTGGATTCCTTATTTTTCTTACAATTTAATTGTTTGGTACGAATTTAGGAGGGATATAAAATTCATTGATTCTAATCACCCTCTGAATATATAACTTGTTTCTTTTTACTGTGTGCATGTGAAAGTGTAATGGAATTTCCTGGCTATTAGTTGACTTAACATTTTGTTTTTACCCAAACGCGTGTGGCAGGGAAGTTGATGGAAATCTCTTGTAGCATGTTGTTGTTGTGTTACAAAACTGCAACACCTTGCAAGAAACCCTCCCAACATAGTCAACACCATCACTGCACAAGGCAGAACTGATCCAAACCAAAACACTGGAATTTCAATTCGCAATTCTTGAGTCACAGCTGCCTCAAATTTGAGACCGGTTCAAAACCCGATTAGGACTTATCTTCGAAGACCATGGAAGCAATATTCAAGAACATTTTAAATGAAGACTTATCTTGATGGCTTTATCAATCCTCAAGGTTGGATGGAATGGAGTGGTAACTTTGCATTGAACACACTTTATTATGGAGAGTACATTGAACAGCTACAAGTTCTTTTTTCCTTTTGGCTTCAAGCTTGACTGGTCTTTAACTTAAGAAGAAAAAAATGCTTTAATATTTACCTTGTTGATCCTTTTATCCAGCATATACTTTTCACTTTTTATCAATTAGTAGGTCATTTTGATTCCTGTATACAATTTGTATTTTATTCTTTAGTGTTGACTCTTGAGTCATTTTTTTATTCTAATTGTTGTTTCTTCATTATACTTCTGTTCTTTTAGAAATTCTCATAGATACATTAATTAAAAAAAAAGTCAATGCAATACCGAAAAAAATAAAAAAAAAGCAAAAAAAAAAGCTAATACAATACCAAAAAGTAATTAAAAAAAAAGATTAAAAAAAAGGCAATACTACGACGGTTATTGTATAACCGTCTTAGTATATTGCACCTATTACGCCGGTTATTTTACAACTGGCGTAAAAAGCCATTTTCGCATGTCATATACAACGGCGGTTCATTGCCAACCGTCATAAAACGTGTGGATATATAACGATGGTTAGTTGCCAACCGTCGTAAAACGTATGGACATACAACGATGGTTCATGACCAACCGTCGTAAAACGTGTGAACATACAACGACAGTTCATGTCAACCATCGTAAAAAATCTTATTTACAACAACGGTTCACAAGACCGTCTTTAGAATACTTGCGCCTTCTACGACGGCGGCTGTTATGACGGTTCAAAACCGACGTTAAAATAACTATTTAACCGACTTAAAATGTCGTATTTGCAGTAATGTATTTATAAGTAATATCAAGATATGTTCAAGTTTAAGGTTGTGTATAATGAGTCTCTCCCATACCTTGGCATAGTGCAAAGTATGTGACATTAGAGTATGTTAAATTTTCATTAGTATATTAATATATTGGATATGTAATCGTTTTAAATACTTGAAGAGATAACTTTATTGTTCTGTAGTGATCCTACTTAACTCAAGCAAGATTGTCATCAATAAAAGACACTTGTTGTAACACCTCAAAAATTATTTTCCTATTATTAATGTATATATTTTATTTAATGATAAATATTGTATTTTATTTTGTTTTAAATGAATAGATAGTTTGGGGTAATGTTGTGAAAATTGACCCAATCATTGATCTAATCAAGACATTGGGTTGATGAGTCGATAGTCAAACCAGTAAGTTACTTATTAAATAATTATTTTTGTTGATATATTTTCATTGAATAGGTTTGACCCGATGTTTATTAAGAAAATTAAAAAATATATAATATAACAAACAAAATGTGATTAATTTATACTCTAAATTTAAAATTATTGTTGTAATAAAGTAAAGAAAAGCTAATGGAGAATTAAACAAACTACAATTTACAATCATATTACTATAAATTATTTTGTTAAATATTATTAATAAATTATTAAGAAATTTTATATATATATATACATCAAATATAATATAATAATAATAATAATATATATATATATATATTATATTTATCATTGTTATACTAGACAAATAACTTGGTGTAGTGATATCACTTATTTCACATGAATATAAAGATATGGTTTCAAGCCAAGGCAATAACGCCATTTTGGTGATTTTATTTTTAATTAACACTTGAATTTAAATGCTTGTATGCATAGGAGGCTATAGCTTGATGTGTTCTAGCCAAAAAGTCATGGTCAAGCTAGTCTGCGTTTAATAACTATTATTTGGGGGGAAACATACATTGGGCCTTGAAGGGAGAGAAAATGGGTTCTTAGAAATGTTTTGCAAAAGGACCTTAAGTTTTAAGAAGAGCAAAGTTTGGCCTTGAGTTGGTTAAGCCCAACTTGGTTTAGAACGACTCTCCTTAGGTTTTTGTTAGAAATCGAATACTCTATCACTACTAAATCACTTTTGTATCTTTTGGGAAAAAAAGAGGTATGTCATCAAAGTCGTGAGTTGAGAAGTTAGAAATTGTAGAATCCCTGTTGATGCTCGCATTCCTTGTCATGAGAAGCTTATTTCAAGGTAAAGGAGGAGTGGGTTATCTCATTCATGGGTATGAATTTCAATTGTAGGTAGTGGGGTTGGCCCTAGACCTTGTACGAGTTGCTTATACTTATGTTCTTTAATTTCTTTGGACGGGTTGTGAATACCCCGAAACACTTTTATAGTTTTTGTGATTTGATTTCATGAATGTTAAATTGTGGTTTTGTGTTTTTCCCCTTTTATGTCGAGTAGGGATTTTGATAAGTTTTACGGGGTTGTGTGTGAGTAGGGAGTTATTAAATCAATTGAATGATTGGGAATGTAGTAAAAGTGTTTATAATTTCTTTGTTTTATGTTTGAAGGGCATGTAAATTGTGGGAAAATTTCCCATCTTTACAATGGACGTTAGTTGCCCATGTTTTGGCACTAGGTAGGCAGAGAGCTATCTAGCTCTTTGATGGTTGGGCATTTGGTAGATAGGGAGTTTCTTAGCTCTTTAATGGTTGGGTGCTAATCCCTTAATTTATTGCATGACTATATATATTATTATTCAAATGATTTGTCATGCTAGTATTATGTGATCATTTAGTTATATTGAAAGTGTTATGGTTGATTGTACACAAATGTGTATGTCATACCCTATGAAGATCGCTATGAGCTGTTACGATATTATGTGATTGATATGCATAATGTATGCTTGCTTAGGATGACATGGTGTATGCATTAATTGAGAAGTATGAGGTCCTAACCTACGCAAGGTAGGATCCTCCACACGGAAAGTAAATATGTATGAACATGTGCATCTTGTGCTAACCATGCACAAGATCATGTATAAGTTTTTGAAAGTTGTTGTTAAGCCTAATCGGGGAGGCCACAAATGAGTTAATGTGGTGCTTTAGCCTTGGGGTGTAATCTAATGTAGGTTATCCTCAATGTTAGCTCATGTTGATTCTATGGGTTGGAGTGAACTTACAAAGTAAGGTAAGCTTGACGTGCCACCAACGATCTCATCTCGATCGAAAGTGTTGGTGTCAAATTACCCAAGATGCAGTAATTCATGATTACATGTCCTCTCAAGCCTCTTTTACAAATGTTTTGGTTGATACCACATGCATATAAAACACGAGTTAGATAAGTATTACATTTGTGAATGAATGAGATTTGAGTGATTGTGGTATGAATGAATGCCATGCATGTAAAAGTGTTTTTACCTGGCTTTCTCTTTCATATTGTTAGTATGTAGTGAGACGTATCTCACTCTTGTTTCTTTTGCTTTCGTTTGGGTTTGGGTTGAATGCCATTTTGCAGGTGAGGTTTAGTTGGATCATAAGGATGAAAGAAGAAAGGAATTGGCCTCATTTTGAGTAGTTTTATTTTATTATTTGATAGAACTTGTAACATACCTAAGTATGCTGCATGGACATTAGAAATAAGGTTATGATAAATTGTTTATAATACCTTTAGGTGCTCTTGATTATAGTTACCTTTAAAATAAGACCTTATTAGAATATAATAATAGAACATAGATGAACTTTGAGGCTCAAGGTGGGTTGAAGCCCCCCCGAGCCTCACACCTATCCATAATTTAAGTAGAAGGAAGGGAAAGAAAGAAAAGAAAAAGAAAGAAAAATGTGTAGATGAGAGGAGTATAGATCAAAGATCCAACCCCTAGAGTCTAAATTTGAGAATTGTCTAATGGTGAATGTTTTTCCCTTATCTTTCTTATCTTTGTTAATATGTTGGTCTTTTCCATTTTTCCCTAAGTTTGGGTCTTTATGGGTTTTTGAGAGATGATGCATGATTGAGGGTTTTTTTAGTGTTGTACGAGGGTTGGGGAAGGTCATGGAAATGTAACATGTTATTTGTCGTGCTTTAGAATGTTTTAAGGCCACTAATTGCCCTAAATCAAGCATATATGTGACTTTTGTGATTTGTAGCATTTATGATGTTGCTTAGAGAGCCTAATCTCGTTGAGGGAGACATGGATTTTTGGCATGATCAACAAGTCTTGCTAAGTGCATTAAAGGCACACTAATCATGAATCATGAACCTTGGTTGGAACCCAGATTGCCTCTAAGTAGGTGAATATACTCGCTAAGTGAGAATGAGTACAAAGTAAGGGGTAGAATGACAATTAGCTAGTGAAAACTATTGTTTGGTGAGAATCAATCCAAAGAGTAGAGATTTTCAACATGTGGTATCTCACTAAGCAAGGAGTCCCCCTTACTCAACCAGAAGGCATCCAAGGAACAAGGTAAAAATTGTGTAAAGTACCTAAGTGAGACTATAGTCTTACTAAGCTAAAAACCCTTCTAGAAAAAAGGTTTAAAGGCGCAAGGAGGCGACATTAAGTGCCAAGAGCACGTTGCGAAGCAAGACTCTTTAGAACATCAAATGTCATTCCAGCCTTAAGAAAAAGGTTGTGTGTGCATGTGCTTGTATAATCCCTTCCATGATTGTTTCTATGTATAATTGGTATTTTTTGGAGTCCCCTTGTATGCTTATTCTCGAATATTACAATTTATTAGGTTTGAAATGATATATATGCGTTTGTGATTGGAGTGGATAAGTTGTGGCTAAAACAATGAATCGTATGTAAGAAACAACCTAAGATACTTTAGACTTAATAAAGATGCCTCCTTAACAAAATAAAGGGTCAAGGAAAGAAAATGTTTTCAAGGAAAGACTATTTTTTTTTAAAAAAGGAAATGATATGTTTCTTTTAGAAAGGATGTCTCCTTAGTAACAATAGGGTAAAACCTCCCTAATTTTAGTCATGTTTGAGTCGTATTCTTAGCTCACAACAATGTGCACATTGTTGAATCAAATCCCTTTATGACATGAATGTTTTAATGACAACAAACTTTTAAGAAGATTTTAAGTCTGCTTGACTTTTGCTACTGATGGTTTTCCTTGAAGTGCTTTCAAAGAAACATGACTTATCAAGAAGCATGGAGAACAAGGTGTGAAGCATTTGCCTACAACATTTGATTTCCCAAATTTGAAGTCCATCCAACTTCAAAAGCAGGAAACCAAAAGTAGAATATAAGTCATGTTTTCTATGTCAAAGTGCTAATATTAGAAGTTGTATCTGACTAAAAGCATGATTCTTGACGTAGTTTAAGTCAAGGGGTAGATATTAGAAGCTACACATGATTTAAGGATCATCAAAAGATGAAATGTTAAGACAACAAGTGAAGATAGATGTGTCTACACAATCAAAAAGCACACACCAAGAGCCATAATAATCTATACCATGCACCAGTATATTGATGCACTACCTTGATGAAGCTCTCTTGATCCAATGGATCTATTCAAAAGAAGAGAAAGCTTAGTCCTACATTAGCAAGGCAACCATGAAGAAGAAAAATAGTATCTCATAGTCTACAACATTCAAAAAAGATCAACAACATTTTGTAGAAGACTTACTTTTTTGAAGAAGTAGCAAATCTTATAGCTAAGCTGAAAAAAGCGAAGTCAAGAGTTCTAAACCAACATCAAGTACCAACAGACATAATTCAAAATTCAAGTTGTGTGCAAGTTGTTCCAACCAAGGAAGGAGGAAGAACCAATTATGGGATGAAGACAACTCCCATCTCTTTGGCCTCCAAGCTTCTCAAGGATAGGAGTAATGGATCTCCTTGGGCTCCAACACAAGTGCAACAATCATCTTCAAGAAAGTCTATATAAAGACATTAAAGTGTAGTTAGAGTTCATTGTTTTATATTTTTTATACAATTATGACAAAATTTGCAAAAAAAAAAAAATTGTAAAAAAGCCACAAGTTACAAAATTTATTGAAAAATTTGCATAAAAAAATCCACAAGAAAAATTTACTAGTTCAAGTCATATTACAAGTTACCTTTATTTGAGAAAATGACTGAAAATTATTTTTATATTTTAAATGACTAAAAACTTGCAAATTTAAATTTTATATTCTCTTTTAATGACCCAAAATCATTAGCAATTAAGGAATATAAATATTTTTAAAGAATAATTAAGAATATTATAGAAAATCTTATTAGTGTTGTATAAAAATATAATTTCATTGAAGAATAAATTATAGTTATCTCGTAAGAAAATTAAAGAAGTGTAGTTTTTAAAATAATAAAAAGGATATTTTATATAATTAAGTTGTAAAATTAGTCTTTAAACACACGTACACTAAGACTATACCTTTGTTTGTACTACTGTTAGTTAATTCACTCATAAATCAAAACAACTATCATATAATATAAGGATATCAGAAGATTATTTTAATTTGAAAAGAATTAAACACGTATCTGAAAAATTGCGACAAGTATATACAATATTTTTTTTAAAATTTTGGGGGGCCATGGGCTTGTACCAAGTTCAGCCATTGGCGATAGGGTCTCACGCGCTAGGCGGGATAAGGCATTTGTTAAGCAAGTAGGGATGGGAATAGGTCAGGCCAGGTCAGGCTTTGAAAGGCCTGAGCCTAGCCTACGATGGATCTTTGAGGCCTGAGCTTGGCCTATAGCCTATCAAAGACTTTTTATTTTGGCTCGGCCTAACCTTTTTAAAAACCTGGCCTGACCTTTTTAAAAGTTTGGCCTGACCTGATAGCCTTTTTAAAAGCCTTCTTCACAATAAATATTTAATATTTTTATGGAAGTCAATAAAAATAATAAGGAACATAAAAGGACACATAACTCATACCTGAATTGTAATTACATTTTTACTTAATTATAGGAATAAAAGTTATGAAGGTAATCAAAGTCTGATAGTTTTAAAAAAATTAATTGTATCTAAAAAATAATTATATATATATATATATATAGGCCGGCCTAGGCTTATAAAGTTTTTTAATAAGCCTAAGCCTAGTCTATTTAATTTAATAGGCTTTTAAAAAAGCCTGAGCCTAGCCTTTTAATTAAATAGGTCAGTTCAGGTCAGACTTTATGTAGGCTAGGCCGTAGGCCCCTGTAGGCCGGCCTGGCCTATTCCCACCCCTATAAGCAAGACACCCTAGAACAACATAACATGTATAATTCATTTTCATTCATATAACTTATATTTTAATTTTCAAATTATTATTTTAGGTAAATGCATACAAACATAAGTCATAGGTAAAATTTGTCAGTAAATACCTATAAATATAATCTATTGGTAAAATTCGTCAATACATACACATGAATATTATTTGTTGGTAATTAGTCAAATTATATATGAGCTTAAATTGTTGGAAACAAAAATTACCAATGCATAATGATCCGTTGGAAATGATAATTTATTGACGAATTTTTATCTGTAGGTAAATATCGATCGGTAATTAACCTTTTTCTTGTAATGAAATAGTTTCCATTGAAAAAAAGAGAAAAAATAACCTTCTCAATTCGAGTAGAAGACACAAGTTTTTAAGTAAGAATGTAAAACGTGCAAAAAGATGTAAGAGATCATCTTTGATGATAGGCGGAATTCCATTACTTATCTCCAAAGAAGTGAGAAAGGGCAGTTGGATTGGAGGTTGAAATAAGTAGGATGTCATGTCATAAGAACAAGGGGGACACTCCTTGAAAGTTTGAGTTCAATACTTTGTTGTAGGATAGAAAAAGAGAAAAAAAAGTTAATGTTAAGCATGCCTAAAAGAACAGTTAAGTTTATATTTATGTTAATGTAAAGGTTTAAGTAAAGTCTGACAATTATAATGCATTTATGACTCATGAAACATATAAGTGCAATAATGTTATATGTTTGACACTCTGGGAGACCTTGTCTCATTAGTTTAGTTGCATGTTCCATAATGAACATGTACTGAAGAAGGGAATGTGGTGACAATAAAGATATTAATGTTTTGATAATTATATATCTTTAGGATAACTTTTTAAAAGATTTATTATGTATTCTTTTGATTTATGATCTCATGTGTTGGGAAATTTCATTTTATATGTATGTGATGAGGTTACTTAAAAATAATGTGACTTTTAACTATAAATTCTTAATTAATGGTGTCATATATGTCTTATTGTCTATATTTTGATGGTTAAAATGTAAAGGCAAGGGTAATATCCCTCAAGGTGTTACAATGCCCACTAGAAAAAGTTATCATCTACTAAACGTCATAATAATTTATGTTTTTTAGTAAATACATGGGAGAAAAATATGAAGAAAATGTTTGAAGTGGCACTAATTTAATTTGTTGATTTTTTTAATGATTCAAAATAATGTTTTATTTTAACTTTAATTATTTTCAAAATAAAAAACAATAAAACATAATATTTTTTATTTTATTTCCACTATGATACTTCAAAAAAAATAATAAATATAATAATTGAATACATGAATTTAAACACTCATAATTATAAACATATTATTTTATTTTGACTTTAATTATTTTCAAAATTAAAAACATAAATTACTGAAATGAAAATATTTTTATTTTTTAACATTTGATATTTTTATTTGGAAAATTAAAATTCATTAAAATAGTAAATAAATTTATAATAATCAATAAATGATTGGAGATATTCAAATATACAGTAAATGATAACTAAAATATTTAAGAAGGAATTATCTAATGTGTCCTTAGTTTGGGCGAGAAAAATTGTGCTATAACACTCTTTTTTTATTATATAAAATATAAAATATTTGATATTTTATTTTAAAAATATAATTCATAAATTTAATAAGTAAATTCAAAACATTAAATGAATGATTGGAAATAATCAAAAACTCAATAATGAAATCATTAAAATCTATTCTCCTTCTCACAATAAGTATAATTAGAAAAATGAAAACAAAATATTTTATAAAATATGCATTAAAATCTCACAAGTATTAACAATTTTTTAAATATGAAAAAATTATACTAGTTAAGAAAGGTGGTTAGCATAATTTAATTATTCTGATTTCAATTATTGCGTATTTGAGTATCTCCAATTACAAAATATTCCTTCAGTTCTTAAATGTAAAAAAAAAAAAAATACTAATTAAGAAAGTTGGTTTGCATAGTTTAATTATTCTAATTTCAATTATCGAGTATTTGAATATTTCCAATCATCCTTCTAAGAACTTGCAGAGTACATTCCCTGAACAAAAACTTGCAAAGTACAAAGAATTTGAAGAGTCACGCCTTCTAAATTAATTTAATAATTATTTTAATTCCTCATTTGAAACTAAAAAAAATAATTTTTTTAACGAAAATCTAAGTTTTAAAAATATATAATTTTTTATAAAGGCTAAAACAAATATATTTCTTTGAATAAATGGTCTTTAATATACACAAACAATTACATGACATTACATTTATATAAGTGACATCGATAATGACATGACACTTATAATAATAAACTTGTAGGTGGTGAAAATAGAATTCACAGCCACTAAGTAAAAATATGAGAAAGAACCATTACCAATAAACCACTTAACTTGTTCGTCTTCCTATAATATATGGTGTGAATTGAATTTATCTATTAAATTATATGAATTTATTAAATGTATACTAATTTATAAATTTATAATTTTTCATTATAATATATATAACTTATTTAGAATATGTACCATTTAAGTTAATTTGATTATAATTTAAATTATTTCTACAATTTAATATTAAATCTTTTATATATTATTATATTAAATCTTTATTAATTGTATATAAAATTATATAAATTAAATTAAGTTCTACGATATTCTCTGCATTCTAAATTAAATTATATAAATTATATAAATTCTGTGTATTCTAGTCAATGCATACACTATTTAATTTTTTTATAAATTTATATAATTCAATTTAGAATACAAAAAATTCACATAATTTAATTTAATTTATACAAATATATAAACTATTTAATAAATATTATTTATCAATATAATAAAGATTTATAATTAAATTATATAAACATAACCGTCTTTCTACGACACATATTTGTAGAAACAAAGCTTTCAAGATTATTTTGATGATGCCAAAGATTATTAAAGATTCATTCAAACAAGATTAAAGAATCAAGAAGATTCAAGTGAAGATTCAAGAGAAGACTAAGATATGCAAGAACCTCAAGAAAAACATCAAGATAAGTATAAAAAGAATTTTTCAAAGAAAAGATTAAATAACACAATTTGTCCAAAAGAATTTTTCAAAGAAAAATCTTTTACCAGAGTTTTTACTCTTTGGTAATCGATTACCATAAGGTAGTAATCGATTACCAGAAGCCCAAACCAGTTTTACAAAGTAGTAATCGATTACCATGGGCATGTAATCGATTACCAATGTTTTTGAACGTTGAATTTCAAATCTCAAGAGTCACAACTTGTGACAAAATATTTTCAAAATAGTGTAATCGATTACCAGTGGTTTTTGAACGTTGGATTTCAAACTTCAACATGAAGAGTCACAACCTTTGATAAAATAAACTGTGTAATCGATTACACCATAATGGTAATCGATTACCAGCGACTAGTTTTGAAAAATAAATTGCCAAGAGTCACAATTTTTAAAGTGACTGGTTTTTGAAGAATTTTCCAAGAGTTATAACTTTTAAAGTGACTAGTTTTGAAGAGAGTCACAACTTTTGAAGAATTTGCCAAGAGTCACAACTTTTAAAGTGACTAGTTTTAAAGAAATTGCCAAGAGTCACAACTTTTAACATGGTTTCTTCAAGAGCCGTCAAATGGCTATAAATATGTGACAATGACACGAATTTCAAAATGGGATTATTCTCAACATCTTTCTAAGAGTTTTTGTTCAACACTTGTTTTGTAAAGAAAAGTTCATTGGGCAAAAACTTGTGCTATTCTATTTTCTTACTCTCCTCCTCCATTCTTACAAAAAGTTTTTCAAGAGACCTACTCTTGGTGACTGTTTTCAAGAGAAAGTCTTCTTGGTTGCAAACACTGAACACAAGGGACCAACGTTCCTTGGGTTCATTGCAAGAAGCAGGATTTACTTTTTGGTTGACCACTGGACACAAAAGACCAACGTCTTTTGGGTTCATTACAAGAAGTGGGTATAACTTCTTGGTTGTTATCACTGGACACAAGGGACCAACGTTCCTTGAGGTTCATTGCAAGAAGTGGGAATAACTTCTTGGTTGTAATCACTGAACACAAAGGAGGGAAGTCCTTTGTGGTTCATTGCTTGTAAAGGATTTTACAATGATAGTGAAAATCTCAAGCAGGTTGTTTGGGGACTGGACGTAGGCACGAGTTGTGGCCAAACCAGTATAAATCCGGTTTTGCATTCTTTCTTTCCTTAATCTCTTTTACTTTCTGTTGTGTTTATATTTCTTTAAGTTTATTTCTTCTTATTTGTTATTCGAGTAACTTACAATTAAATAAATAATTGAATCTAGGGAATATCTAAGAAAGAGAAATTTTCAATTAGGAATAGTCAATGAAATCTTAATTCAACCCTCCCTTCTTAAAATTTCTGAGGTCACTTGTCCAACAATATTCTAAGATAGTTAGAATGTGAGATGTAACGGATTGTTAAAATTTTCAACCTTTCCTTTTCACTTCTACTTTCTCTTTCTTTAATTAAAGAAGTTTTTTTTTTCTTCTTAGAACTTATCTTTTTCATCATTGATAAATGTTGCACTATCGTTCATAATGGAGTTCATTGCAATGATGAATCTAAAGGATGACCAAGTTTTATCAAGTAAATGCTTCTTTTAACTAAAGATATTTCTTTTAACTAGAGATATTAGCTTAATCCTGATAGTGCTGAGAGACCCTCCATGAGGAGAGTGTTGCAAATTCTAAACAATGAGGTTGCACCACTTGTTGTGCCAAAAGTGAAGCCAACACTCACCTTTTCTTCTGACCTACCTCTGCCTCTCACTATTGAGGACATTGTTTCAGAGGCTGATCAAGAGTCTATTTGTGAGATCAAAATTGACTGATCAACTCAACTTATTCTTTTCATTCTTTAATTGTTTTCGGGGATCATTTCTAATGCTCTACTCTACTATTCTGTAGTCTCAAAAACTAACAAGTCATATCCTACATAGTGATAGTTCATTCACAGAGCTAATACACTGAATTTCATGTGGCTAAGCTAAGTATGTTCAAAGCGCAACAGACAAAGCTTGTTTTGTTTTGTTTTGATCATAGTTCTAATAAGTAAAACCATGTTTTAGGTGCTCTCATTCTCATGGTGTTTGTACAGAATGAGGAAAGTAGAAAATTGACATAGATGTTTGTATATTACTACTACTACCAAGTAGGATTAGGCTGATCGGGTTTGTACAAAGGCTTTTGACTAGCAATAATTAGCAATCATGTTGTAATGTTTCATTTCAGAATTTTTAATCAGGGCCCTATTAATAATACGGGCCTTGGTCTCATTCTGTGTGTCAAACTTAATGGTATATTTTGGTTACTGCAGTTTGCTAGGCAACTTAATTTTCAATAAAAATAATATGGAATTGTTTTCTTCACTGAAACAAAAGTAAATCGCAATAGATACTCACAGAGAAGTAGGAGAAAGAGGCAATGCGCATGTTAAAGCCTTGCATACCATTGTAAATGTTTCACTTTAAAAAACATTACATGTACATCATCCCAATAATGCATTGATGTAAGCGTTACAAAAGAGGGGAGTTTGCACAATCTCACCAAAACCTGAAGTAGGGAGTTTAACTGTAATCTACTCTATTTTTATTTAATTACTCATTTATTCCATATATTTGCACAATCTTTATATTTTAATCATTGCACGTATACTTTTTAACTTATTTCCTACATATACATTTAGTCCGTTTTAGTCTCGGATAACAAGTACTAAAAGAAAAATGTTATGTTGTGAAGGTAGCTAGAGCATAATTAATCTTAATCATGCTGTAAGGAGAAGCACACATCTTAGCAAAGGAATGAACCCCATCTCTGCATTGTTCGTAATCTTGTCTCTTCTCCTGGTAAGCTTTTCTGAAGCAACTCATTTGATTTAAAATTTGAAACAGAGATGCATGGTTTATGACTTTTCTATGTTATATCTACTAAATAGGTTTCCAACATCAACTTAAGCCATGCAAGAAAAGACCTGGGGGATTATTGGAAGAAAATGATGAATGACCAACCTATGCCTGAAGCAATTAAAGAAAATTGTTCAAGTTCAACAAGTATCAGATGCAAGAACGGATCACTTTATAAGGGACTTCAATATAAAGCCTAATGTCATATTATATCACACCCATGTTAACGTTGTGTCCAAGAAGCAGAAGCAAAAGGCTTTTGACCACAAGTTTATACTAGTCTCAAGGAACGGAAAGTCATGGTAATTGAGCAAACCATCAAAAAGGGTTGAACAAGCAGAAACCTATTTGGATGAGGAAACCTGAAGAGCTTACGAAAGAAGAATATGCTGCTTTCTACAAGAGTGTTACCAATGATTGGGAAGAGCATTTGGCTATTAAGCACTTTTCTGTTGAGGGTCAGCTGGAGTTTAAGGCTGTCCTCTTTATCCCCAAGAGGGCACTTTTTGATCTCTTTGACACCAGGAAGAAGCCTAACAACATCAAATTGTGTGTTCGCCGTGTCTTCATCATGGACAACTATGAGGAGTTGATGCCTGAATATCTTAGCTTTGTTAAGGGTATTGTGGATTCTGAGGATCTTCCTCTCAACATTTCTAGAGAAATGTTGCAGCAGAACAAGATCCTGAAAGTCATAAGCAAGAACTTGGTCAAGAAGTGCATTAAGATGTTCTTAGAAATTGCTGAGAACAAGGAAGACTATAACAAGTTTTATGAAGCCTTCTCTAAGAACCTGAAACTTAGTATTCATGAGGATTCTCAGAACAAGACAAAGCTAGCTGAATTGCTCAGGTGTCACTCCACTAAGAGTGGTGATGAGATGACCAGCCTCAAGGACTATGTTACCAGGATGAAGGAAGGACAAAATGACATCTACTACATTACTGGTGAAAGCAAGAAAGCTGTCGAGAATTCCCCCTTCCTTGAAAGCTTAAGAAGAAGGGGTACGAGGTTCTCTACATGGTTGATGCTATTGATGAGTATGCTGTTGGTCAGCTTAAGGAATTTTAGGGAAAGAAATTGGTCTCTGCTACCAAGGAAGGCCTACAACTTGATGAGAGCGAAGACGAGAAGAAAAAGAAGGAAGATTGGCTGCTTAACTTCTAGCATACCCTCACGGAAGGTAAAAAATACTGATGTTTTAGCTGAACGTGAAACGTCTTCGTCTCAACATGTTTTAGTTTTGGAGCACTTTCTGATGTTCAAATGCTTCTCTTGGAAGCTGTAGATTGTGCTAGTTTGGTTGCCTATATTATTATGCTGAATGATAAAAAAAAAAAGATGACACAATATTTTTATTATCATTATTTATAAAATCCATAAAATTTAATAATTAACATATATAAAATAAATTGATATAGTTAATAATTGATTATTGAAATCTTTTTTAAGAATTTTTTCTTAGGCCCTAATAATTCTAAACAAGGCCATGCCATGGCCATGGTAGAAAACAACCTTTTGAATCTAAGTGGTTGCTGCCACAGCACAACCACTTTGAAGTTGCAAAGGCTACCCAAAATAAAGTTGTAATGTACATGGTCTCTTTCTATTAAGGCTCTAGCTTGAGGGGAAGCCATCGTATGCACTACTTTGTTAACCTTGTTATAAAAATATGAGGATCACTATACATTGAAGGGTGTCCAATTACAGTTTTCTCACATGTCTCTTTCTTTCTCTCTACTCACTCTCTCTTCTATCTATGCAAAGCTTATCCATAAACTACACCAGTGCTAGTAAAATACCACTGTGGCTAATAAAATGTACAATTTAAAAATAAAAAATGCTTAAAAAGTGGAGTTTTTGTCCACAAACAGTCACCAGAGGCAAAGCAATTGCAAAGATTCATTAAATATGTACATTACCTTCTATTGGAGGTATATTGACCCTTTCCTTTAGTAATAAAAACTCGAACACAACGTCCCAAATATACTTTATTATTCAATTCAAGAACTTGTGATTATAGTAGAAAATTGATTTTCAGGTTCAAGTCATAGCTGTCAACAGCGGTCGTAGCGGCCACTATAGCGACGGAGCAGAGCGACACCCATCCGTGACGGACACGTGTGTAGTGGCACGGTTTCGGGTCGCGGTTGGAGCGGCCGCTATCGCGGCGGAGAGGCGCGGGTTGCGGAGCAGTTTTTTGCATCGCTACTTCGAAGCACTGGTGGTTCTGAGTGGGTTTGGTGGTTCTGTTCTGTGTTGCTTCTTCTGCTTTGTTCTTCCCAGAGAGGAAGGGAGGGAGGGAGGGAGAGAGAGAGGGCTCTGTGTTTCTTCTTCTGCTCTGTTCTGCGTTGCTAAGAAATCCTCGATCTCAAATCTCACTTGACGAAGTTGCACCCACGCGCTCCACCAACTATTTATCTCCTCGTCTCCCAAAATTGTCCTGCCTTAACAATTATCTACCATGTGTATACCGTAAATTCACGTTTTAATATACCATTAGGAGATTCAAAAAAAAAAAAACATATATACCACTAAGGTTTGCTTATGTAGAAGCAAACAATATTAATATATAATAATAATGTTAATAATTAAATAATATAGAAATAATATTAAATAAATATAATAATATCATAATTTTATAATATTAAAAACTTATATATATATATATATATATATATATATATATATATATATTTGTTTTTCAACATATATATGATGGCTACACACTTGATCTTAACACTATCATTCAAGCATAGTTATCAATCGCTGTTAGTAGCTGGCTGCACTATTGAGGTGTCCTGGCTCTTGAGCATAACAGGAGCAGTAGAGGCGTGCTTCTCCATTGTGGAAAATTACGGCTGGTATTGATAAATGGCCATTTCATGATCACAGCAGCTGCTCTCAGTCTTCATGAGAAGCCACAAAATGCCCCTCTTTTTTGATCTTTTCATCCCATTTTCTTATGTTTTTGGGTCAGTAATCTCCTCTGATCAAATAGGGTTTTAAGAACTCAGGCCAATCTCATCATTCTTGCTTCTTGTATATTCATCTCTTCTGCATTTTGAGACATTCTCTGGCCAACATCACCAGTATTTCATGTGACCCAGGTTCTTTCCGCCCAGTGCATCTCTTCCTGCTGTCTCTGAAGTCTGTTTGCACTTCACACGCTGTCTCTCCAATCTTCACTGTTGTGTTCGTAAATTTCTGTTTTTTTTTTTTCCAATTCAAAGTTCAATCTTCTCAAATTTCTCTTTCTGTTTTTTTTTTTTAATAAATGTGAAATGTAAACATCTTTAATTTCTGGTATTTTTAAATTTTCAAGCATTTGTATATCTATAAATAAATATATTTTTCATATCTCATACCTATAATTTCACTTTAGTAGCTATCCTGCTATCTGCTATTTCATGTTATCATTTTCAAGGCTTTCTGTTACATGTTGCTATCTGATAAAAACCTTGGTAGAACTACACCATAAAAGTTAGCTGATATTGTGAATATATATATATATATATATATATATATATATATATATATATATATATATATATATGTTATTCCACTATAGTGTTTTCAAGGCTTCCTGTTATATGCTGCTATCTGATAAAAACCTTGGGAGAACTACACCATAAGAGTGTAACTTGTAGCGGTGCAAGTTGATCCCCTTTTTTGTGTGTATCCTTACCTTAGGTTTAGAAATTTCATTGTACCTCTTGTTCTTGTACCAATGCCAGTATTCACATGTGTTCATGCAACACAGCTTTAGTGGATCCCTATCCTTAAGACCTGGCAGGGGGCATGTAAGCATTTGTTAAACTAGTAGCATTAAAAGTACAACTTTCTTCTACAAAGTAAGAAAATGCTTAGTACTTGTTCTGTATACAATTTTTTTATACTATTTCCCATAATATAAGACCCTAACAGATCTTTATTCTTCTGTCCCTTTGCTTCCATGTCTTATGGTGAATGCAGAGTTAAAAGCTAATTCAACTTTTCCTGACAAGGCACCCTCTTCTGGCGCCTCTCCTCTTGACCAGCAATCCTTAGATCCACCTCAATCAACGTAAGTTATGAGCATCAGCACCCTACATGTGCATCAAATCAATTTTTTTAGTTTATATTTTAAACATGTTGGGCTTGACTGGAAATATATCGAATTTATTTAAAAAACAGAGGCAAGATTGTTCTTTTATGCTGAATTCACTGCTAACAGTTTTCTCATACCATTTTCTTAATGCAGCACTTTTCTAGTGTGTTTGTGCTGTGACTTGTTAATTCAACTGTACAATCAACACTTAAAAGCTTCTTTCAAATTCTCTGTTTTCCCCTGAGCTGAGGATTTTTTTTGTCTTTTATTTCAGAAGTGCTGGTAGAGTTGCATCACTTCGACAGCTTTCCAATAGTTTTGCTCAGTTCAATAATTTACACCTTTCACTTCGTTCAAAGAAGCCACTAACTAGAAAGGTACACAATGCAGAAGCAATCCTTGGTTTAAGTGATTACTTGTTTTGGCGACCTGTATGCCGTTTGAAAGTAATAGCATTGTGATGTTTACAGGATGCTGCAGCTATAAATGAACGGAGATTTGCCAAGATAAAGGAATACAAGGAGCGGAATGTTGAAGTGGAAAATGAAGCTTTTGACCGATACATGCAGAATGTAGATTTACTGGAGGAAGTATTAGCTGTGAAGTCGTTGGATGAGAATGTGCCCTCTGCATTGGAGTCTAATCCTACTACAATGGAGAGCAATGAGGCAATGATCCCTGGGTTAAAATTGCAGCTAAGATCAAATTCTATGAGAAGTGATGGTTTGAGAATGAGAATACAACAAATTGTAGACGAGGGATTAAAGAAGCTCGAGAAAAGTGCTGTAGATGGTGACATCAATTGATGATGAATCTAATAAAGCTTCAGAAAGGGGAAAGGGGATTGAAAGGTTATCAGCTATAAGTGATCTTATGGATAAAATCAAGGATTTAGAACTCAATAATTTGTCTGTAGACATTTTTTACAATGGAACATTATGATATCATTTGATCCATGTAGACCTAGTGGGAAAAGGCTTGCTTGTAGTTGTGTGTGTGTATATATATATATATATATATATATATATATATATATATATTTTTTTTTTTTTTTCTTTTAATGTTGTCTGGTAAGAACTTGGGCATTTATAAATTATTCTGGCGTGCTTGGCAAGCCGTCTTTGATACTTGTCTTTTGTCTGTTTCTTTGTTATACAGTGAAAACTAAAATCATTTGGTTTTGGGCTATCTGGTTATGCATATTCTATTTTTTATGTAAGGATCTTTGCCAAACCCGATGAGGAAGATGATTTATCTGATATATAATGAAATGTGGTCATCTGGGTGGATGTAATACATGAATGGGTAGGCTGGTACTCCAGTTGAAGGTGCTGCCTGGCTTCGTATTCAGAGATTGGCTGATACATGGCATCGAATCCTTTTAATACCTGTCACTGGAGGAGTCATTGTTGGCATGATGTGTGGTTTACTGGAAATACTGGACCAAATAAAGCAATCCACTTCCTCTCAAACACAAGGATTTGATTTTCTTGCAGGAATCTTTCCAACAATAAAGGCTATCCAGGCTGCAGTTACTTTAGGTACTGGCTGTTCATTGGGTCCTGAAGGTCCTAGTGTTGATATTGGGAAGTCATGTGCCAACGGATTCTCACTAATGATGGAACACGACAGAGAAAGGAAAATAGCACTTGTTGCGGCTGGTGCAGCAGCTGGTATTTCTTCAGGTAGCTGGCAATATTGTCAAAGCCACTTTTTAAAACTCATTTTGATGTTTATTCATTTCATATTATGGTCATTTAAACCTAGTTGAAAGTTTTAATGGTGATTTAACCAATGAGAAATTAGTAAAAAAAGTTGTTTATTGGTTCACCATATGCCTGCCATGTTGTACTCATTGTAGATTTTCCAAAATTAAAATATCCTAGTATACATGATGTGCTATTTGTTTTCTTTTCATAAAAGAAGAATGATGCAGAACTGCTATATCTTGACACCATAGCTGAAAATAACCTGGCTACAGGACTGCTATTCTTCACAGGACAGTATCTCCTATATCTGATAAGCACCCAAACACTTGGGGAACCCTCCCTTAAAAGTTAGCTATTAAGGGGGGAGAACCAGACCACTTAGGTACTCCGCTGAGCATCCCATACTACTCGATGTGGGACTTAGACACCCCATAATACACACAACCCTATCATAGCATTGCCCTTGAGAGCTGATGTCTTGGTGGCTGCACTCTATGATGCTTCACTCAGCCTTTCTGGTCAGACCTTCCGTAAGTAGCCCTTTCGGAGACATTGACAACCAGCTCTCAACCTGCCCTTGAGATTTTTCACTTTTTTTTTAATAAAAGAAACTTTTAATCAAGGAAAAAGAGAAAGTACTGTTGAGAAGTTTGAAACATCCCCTGAAAGAAACAAGAAAAATAATTATGTCGAGAGAAAACTAAATATGACAAAGAATCCTCTTGAAAATGACTGTTGGCTGAGTTTAGGGGCTAAGAAAACCACCCGTATCCCATAAGGCTTTGCTTGTTTTAAAGGAGGGAAATAATATACCAAAGAAACTTTGTACTATATTCTGTGGCACCCACACCTTTTACACTCTACTCTAATTAAAAAAAAAAAATCTTCTATTTCTCTCCTCTAAACCAAACACACCCTAAAAGAGGCAGAAGATTTTTTGGTTGTAGTTTTAGTTTCTTTTCAATTTTTTAGTTATAGCTTAACTCTGCTCTCTATATAATATCCTGTTGCAAAAGGACAGGGTCAGACAAGCAAAGAAACTTGGGGTTGCTTATATGATCTATTTTTGCTCCCACCCCACCTTCTTGTGCCTTAAGAGTATTCGTGATCTATCCTCTGTTCCCTTTCCTGTCTTAAATTATTGTTTTCTAAAAAAACTGTATTGTTGCAGGAGGTGGGGTCCTAATAAGATGTTATCTCATGAGAGATGAATTATTTTTGCTAATAAATTTGTAGCCCTTTGGGCATTTAATTTTGTTGCCAGGTCACAGGAAATAAGTTGAACAAATCATTATAAATTTTTATTGAGCAGTAAGTTTACACGCATACTTTTTAGTAGCTTCTTTTTGTTTTTTTAATGGAGCTCCAGATTAAATATAATAAACTGTTATATATTGTGTTCCAATGTCAGTTCTATAAAATTATGAATAAACCTCATTTGAGTGAATGAAAATTTCTTTCCTATGTGAAGATCAAGTCCCTGTACAGTTTTCTTCTATCTTGTGGCACCTAGCTTTGCTAGAGAGTTAAATCAATCTTTTCTTCCCTTGCTGATCTTGTTTCTTTTTTAAGAGTATGGATTTACTTTGCAGCATCTGGAATCTAGATTATTATGCTTTGGATTTTTAAATGTTGGTTGTTTTAGTTTTCAATTGTCCTCTCTTCAGGCTTCAATGCTCCAGTTGCTGGTTGTTTCTTTGCTATTGAAACTGTGCTGAGGCCTCTTCGTGCAGAGAACTCACCCCCATTTACAACTGCCATGATTATATTGGCTTCTGTTATCTCGTCAACTGTATCTAATGTTTTACAGGGGACCCAATCAGCTTTTACAATACCCGAGTATGATTTGAAATCTGCTGCTGGTACTTTTCCTTAACGTTGTTGTGTATGTTATATATGGTTTCGGTTTGTCATCATATTTGCCTTTTCAAATCTGTTATCTCATTTTTTACCCAATGAGAAGGAATTGCTGTACTTTTTCTGCTGAATTTATTGTTGATTGTATTGATGAGGTTAACGACACTTTTTTTTTTGGGAGGATTTTGTTGAAAGTACTGCATATATGAATTATGAAAAGTACTTCTGACTTCCTAATTCCACATTTTTTAGTATCCAATCTGTTTTTATATTCAATGTATGTTATGTCTGTCAATGTATCATGTAAATTATAGTAACTAAGAAAATTGTATTGTATTTTTTTTATATTCATAATATGTGGCATAGTTGAGAAACAATTTTCATTATATGTGTCAATTTTCTCTCTCTACAGTCTACACAAAATAGAATGATTTATTTTATTTTTTCCCCTTTGTCTTCTAAAATGGTTTATTCAAAGCCTCAGTCCCCTGTTAATCACATTGTATAGATCTGAAACTTTTTTACCTATGCTCCAATGATCTGTTTTAATAGAAAGGCCTAAGAGTTAGTCGCTGGTACATAAGCTCTATTGTCAACCAATATTAATCTTAACTTATTTGTTTTTCAATAGAAGAAAATCTTACCCTGATTCATGTGTTGTCTGATATTTCATCATGATGTTGCATGCAGAGCTACCTTTATACCTGATATTGGGAATGCTATGTGGTGTTATAAGTGTGGCCCTGACTCGTTTGGTTGCTTGGTTCACCAAATTATTTAAGATTATTCAAGATAAGTTTGGCATTCCTACCGTGGTCTGCCCTGCTTTAGGTGGCTTTGGAGCTGGGATCATTGCTCTTAAATATCCTGGAATATTGTATTGGGGTTTCACAAATGTGGAAGAAATTCTACGTACTGGAAAGAGTGCTTCAGCTCCTGGAATATGGCTTCTGGCTCAATTGGTAGCTGCTAAGGTTATTGCAACGGCTCTTTGCAAGGGATCTGGGCTAGTAGGTGGTCTTTATGCACCGAGTTTAATGATAGGTGCCGCAGCTGGTGCTGTATTTGGAGGCTTTTCTGCTGAAGTTATTAATTCAGCAATTCCTGGAAATACTGCTGTTGCTCAGCCCCCAGCATATGCTCTGGTAAGCTGAATTTACTGTAAGAGTATGTTTGGTATGGAAAAGAAAGAGAAAGGAAAGAAACGAGATGGAAAGAAAAGGAGTGGAAAGTAAGATGATTTTTTAGGTTGTTTGGTAAGAAAGAAAAGGAAAGAAAAGTAAAGTGTAGAATAAAAATAATTATTTTTAATTAATAAAAAGTTGACAAATAATATTTTTATTTTTTTAGTTTTATTATTTAAATATTAAAATGTTGACACTACAAATCATATTATATATAAATGTTTTTATTTATTACTTTCTTTTTATTCATAAACTATTTATTTATTTATAGTTTATTTTCAATTACATATTCTAATTTCTACACATAAAATTTGCTGCAAAATTCAAAGTTTTGAAAAGCTGCTAGTGTAGGAAGGATTGCTTCTTTTCTTTTTATGGGTCCCACTCATTTCATTCTTTCATTTCCTTTTTGTGTTCCTAACTATGGAAAGAATGAATTTTTACTAGTTCTCATTCCTTTTCTATTCCTTCCTTCTATTTTCTTTGGTACCAAACACATCATAAAGTATGTAGGTTACAGAAATGTCACTGCTAACAATAATACTGATTTGGTTGATGAAGATTCAGATAGTTACAAGTTAATCTAACTTCTGCAGGTTGGAATGGCTGCTACACTAGCATCTGCTTGTTCTGTTCCTTTGACATCGGTTCTACTTCTTTTTGAGCTGACAAAAGATTATAGGATACTGCTTCCACTCATGGTAATCCTTCAATAGAATTCTCTTACCAAAAAAAGGAAAATTACTGTTTGTTGCATGTGTAGTTTTCTGCTGTTCTAGTAGTTCCTATGACTACCAAAATGAGTTAATTGTAAATATCTTTCTTTTTGGTAGCTGAATTGTTAAAGATGATTGGCTTACTCTGACCATGATTCCTTTGTGTCACTGATGGTTATCCATATATGTCTGATATTTACACCATGGCAAGAGAAATTGTTTCTTTATGAATCCATGGCTTTGTTGTATTTTGATCTGGAGTTGAAAGTCAAAGTATATTAACATTTATATCCATGCATTGAAAGAAGAATTGCATAGTTTTCTCTTTTTTCAAGTTCATATGTATATGTGTAGCCATTCTGGTATGCAACAATTGCTTATATAAACAACTCTCTTTTTAATGCAACCTTCTCTCTTTTTCACGCTAACAACTTTAACCCTACAATTCTTTATGATTTATGACAGTTGTTTATTTTTATGCTGCTCCCTCTAAAATTGCTCTCAAATGATCTTGCATGTTTCTTAAACTTAGTGTGGTTAGACATGATCTATTGTCTGTGAAGTGCATTAGCTTTTAATGTGGTTTTGAATTCATAAATTCATTGCATTATTCTCTCTTTCAAAATATCAGTTGCTTTAGGAAGTTTGTTTTGTTACAGTTTATCTGTTGTTTTAGAAAATGAAGGTGGTATTAATTGGTATCTTCACTAAATGGAATGAGAGGGAGCATTAATGGAGTGATGGGTGTTTTGAATATTTTAGCAAAGGATAAATTAGTCAAATGCAGTTAAATTAATCAAGGCTATTTTATAGATTTTTTTAATTCTTGTGTAATTATCTGAAACGGCAGATATTTTAAATCAGAGAAAATACTTTTTTTTCAACTACTCCGGCTTTGTAATGCATGTGGAATTTTCTATCAACCAGAACTTGTGGCTTTAACTTTGAACTTCAACCTTCTTGTTTTATTCAGGTTTCCCATCTCCCTTAACTTGCAAATTGTGCATCTTTTTATTGTAGTGAAAATTGCTAATATTTAATGTTCTCATATTTGTCGTGTGAACCTTGCCCTTAGGGAGCTGTTGGATTGGCAATATGGGTACCCTCAGTGACAAACCGGGTGAAGGAGAGTGAGACACCTGATTCAAGTAAATCAGCAAGAGGATACTCTCCAATTTCACATGCCGGATATGATAATGAAGATAACTGGAGACAAGCCAATGATGGGAATGATTTAGAACTCCGTATTGTTGATGGCACTAATCTTGAACCAATTGATAAGGAACTGCTTCTGGACAATCTTCAGGTTGAGAAAAGATTTTTCGCATTTCCTTCTGATGACTGTCATTTCCATCTTCTGATGTTAACTCTGCAGCATGTTGACTTCTTTATCTTGTTTTTTTTTTATCTGTAAACTCTGTTGCCTTTGACACTAATATTTTTGGTTCTCAGGTTTCTCAGACCATGTCAAAACAATATCTGAAGGTTTTGTCATCTGCAACCCTGAACGATGCAATAAAATGCATGCATGACAGCCAGCAGAATTGTGTGCTGGTGGTTGATAAAGAAGATTTTCTAGAAGGAATATTGACAGATGGTGACGTTAAAAGGTGTCTGTCCCAGAAGTCTAATGACACTTCGAATGGCGATTCAGGGATTGTGGATGTATGTAGAAAATGCCTGTTATTTATGTATTCAAGAGCCATGTCTGTTTGCAAATTGTTTTAGAACCAGTTGTTTTCCATAATTCATGAAAAAAAACACAAATTTTTGGCAAGAACTGTATTCGGAAATATTTTTAGCAACAAACTTGACTGAACCAACTGTTTTCAAGATTTTGGTCTAGCAAGAACAGAATTGCTACTACTTTTATTTTTTGGAGTTATAAACTATAATAATTCTTTGATGAATGGATTTTAGATGTACCATTGAGAAAATACTACCGAAATTCATGTCTGGATCTTCATGCTATACTGCTAGGATAGAATTGTCATTAATTTATTATAATGTCTGTACTTCATTGTTGCCAGTCTTCTCTAAATCTCTAATGATAATTCAAATTGGATATTTGACAGGCAAACACATGCCTTGTTTCCTCTGTTTGTACTCGAGGGATGAGCTATCGTGGACGAGAGCGAGGAATCTTAACCTGCTATCCAAATACTAGTTTGGCTATGGCCAAAGAGTTGATGGAGGCCAAGGACATTAAGCAATTACCAGTGGTTAAACGTGGTGTAGATCAAAGTAGAGAAATGAAGAGGAGAATTGTTGGTCTTCTTCATTATGATGCATTATGATACACAACACTAAATCTGGGTTTCTCTTTTCCACGTATAAAATGCCTTTTAGCTATGTCCTTTGGATCTTTTATAATACAATGAATACTTTTTTCCACTGCAAACTAGATTTTGTTTAATTAGTTGAGCACATGGGAATGATGCTCATTTCTTGTCTGTCTAGACTGACTATATTTTGAACAAAAGCTGGTTTTTAAAATTTCTACTTACCCAACTTTTTCCTGATAGTCTTTGATACGTTCGAAGAACTTAAGGAATCAGGCAGATAAGAAATCGATCTTTTAAAGGTTTATAGCCTTTTCTTCTCTGCCACTATTTGTTGAACAACATTATTATAAAAATAGAGCACAATTTTGTATATTTCCTGTGTGAATGTGATTATGTATTCCGACACATTTAATTGCCTAAGTACTGTTACAATTTGTTGAGATATGATAGCGATTTGGGAGATATGATAATATATGATTCTGTTATAATATGGTGAACAGAATCATATTTTAATCTCTACCATATTATAACAGAATCATATCTTAACACAATCTATCTTCTTTCCACATTTTCTTCCTGCTAGTTGGTGGTTGAGTATGATAAATACTTTTCTCTGAAGTCTCAATTGTCTTCTAAGTTTTGATCTCATCATTCTGATGGCAATGTCTAAGAACAATTTGTAGCCAAGTAATTATTGTTTCCATTCATATTACCTTTGTTGATATATTTGTCTAATGTCTATGGGCAGGAAAGATATTAATCACAGGCAGACAGCCCATCAAAACAGGACAGATAACAATTTGGCTGTGAAAACAACAAATGGGCACTAATTCTGTAGTCAATCTTTTTTGTTGCTCTTATGAAGGAAATAGTGAGGTTGTAGCAAGAAGCTCCCTTGGTTGCCTTCAAAAGTGAGACTATATAATTCATGCATATTCTAGTGCCAAAATAATGGTTATTGGATAAGGAAGAAAGTATTTCCAACCCCCACAAGTCTAAATCATAACTTGAGATTCTTTTGCATAATTTAGGACACTGCAGCGTGTAAAGTAACTCTTGAGAAGCAAAGGACTACGGAATACGATGGGAAATAGAAAAAAAGGTGTTTAAACACTGAAATTTGTTCCTTTTGTATTTCTATTCTTCCCTCCTCAACATAGGACTTTTTTTTAGGCAAAGCAAAAACATACTTAATTTCGATACCATTATCTTTTTTTTTTTTTTAATGAAAATTCTGTTATGCCATGGTTCATCTTGTGAATTTCATCTCCAATAGTAATATATTATTATTTTTGAGAATTCAATAGCGAAATATGGTTGATTGAAGCATGTCTTTAACTAGTATTTTTACGGCAAATTTCTCCAGATGGAGTGCTTTTACAAAGTATTTCTCCAAAGGGGGTCGTTTTCAAAAATTTTACGTGGGGGGGTTGTTTTCTACATAAACTGCATGGGGCTCATAGCAAACCGCCATTGGCAATGGCGAGTTTGCTGAGCATCTCCCACGTGGCAAGGAAAACGCTAGTACCATTGGCGATTTGGTAGCAGGTGCAAGTCGCCAGTACTCCTGGCGAGTCTGGTCACAGGTAAGTAAACCGCCAGTTTGACTGGCGGTTTTGCTTTTGCAAGATTCAGTTTAGCTTTTCAGAGAGAGACACGTTGTTCCAGCTTTTTCAGATAAAAGAAGGCACGTTTTTCAGGTAGGGGAGTTGCAACTGTCATTGGCGACTTAAGGGCAAGTTGCAACTCCCACTAGCGAGTTAGGGCACAAGAGTTAGCCACTTCTGGTGGCGAATTAAGGCCTATATATACTCTCAACGTTGCTGCATACTCTTTTTAAAATTGTGATTGTTTAGGAATTGCGCTTATTTGCTTCTTCAATGTTGCTGTGTACTTAGATTTAAGGGCTTTATATACGTGAAATTCATCTCAACATTGCTGAGATTTCAATTTTTAAAATTGTGAGTGTTTAGGAATTGCGCATAAAGTTTTGTATTTGATTTGGTTGTTCAGTTTTAAATATTTGAATGAGGCTATAATTTGTGTTATAATTTATTTTTTTCAAAACTATGAGTGTTTAGGGATTTATCTGCATAAGGTTTGATATTTGAGGCTTAAAGATAAATTCCTTGTTTGAAATTTGCAGATGCCCTTGTTTGATTTTGCGCTCAACTTCACACAGTTACTATTCATGTTTGCATTATTTTAAAATTTTCATAATAAATTCATTTATTGTGTTATTCAGAAGGAGGAAAAAAAAACAATACTTACCCTACTACAAATTTTAGTATCATTAATATAGGTTATGTTTGACTAGAATAAAAACATGCATTTTGAAATTATGTTAAATTTAAACATACTACTTTATTTATAGGTTACTAAAGTTTTTTTAATAAAATAAATATGAAAACATGATTAGTGTAAATTATTTATATTATTACTTAAAAAATAATAGGTTCCTTTTTTGGAAGTAAAAATAACATGTTCTTATATATATTAAAAAAATTATAATTGATAATACGTTCCTTTTTCAAAATTAATAATTTGTGTTATAATTTTATGTAAGTAATTATTTATAGTAGTTTGAATGTATAGTTTTTATTAATTTTATAATTAAATTAGATTTATAGTTTATTTTGTAGTTTCCAGTAAAATAATTTATATGATAATTTTTTTTAAGTAATCTTTAATTAGAAGTAGATTTTTGCTTTAAAGTAATTTTTTAAGTAATTTTTTATTTTATTTCTTAGCTTGCAGTAAAATAATTTATATCATAATTTTTTAGTAATTTTTAATTAAAACTAGATTTTAGCTTTAAGAAATTTTTTTAAGTAATTTTTTTTATTTCTTAGTTTCCAGTAAAATAATTTGTATTTGTATTATAATTTTTTTAAAGTAATTTTTAATTAAAACTAGATTTCAGCTTTCAAGTTATTTTTTGTAACTAATTTTTTTTATTTCTTAGTTTCCAGTAAAATAATTTGTATGATAATTTTTTTTAATTAATTTTTGATTAAAAGTGAATTTCAGGTTTCAAGTAATTTTTTTTAAGTAATTTTTTTTATTTCTTAGTTTCCAGTAAAATAATTTGTATGATAATTTTTTTGAAGTAATTTTTTAATTAAAAGTAGATTTCAGCTTTAAAGTAATTTGTTTGAAGATTTTTATTTTATTTCTTAGTTTGCAGTAAAATAATTTGTATCATAATTTTTTTAAGTAATTTTTAATTAAAACTAGATTTCAACTTTCAAGTAATTTTTTTAAAGTAATTTTTTTATTTGTTAGTTTGCAGTAAAATAATTTGTATTATAATTTTTTTAAGTAATTTTTAATTAAAACTAGATTTCAGTTTTCAAGTAATTTTTTTTATTTCTTAGTTTGCAGTAAAATAATTTGTATTATAATTTTTTTATTTCTTACATTTTACTATTTTGAATTTATAATGAATAATTAATTAAAATATTGTTTTTGTAGGTACATGATGAATTCGGTTATAACAGTGTTGTATTTCAATGGAAGGGTATATGAAGATAATGATGGTGTAATATTCGAAGGCAGTAAAAAACCGATTCAGATTAAACGTGGAATTAGTTTCAATGCTTTGAAGAAAAAAATTGGAGACAAGGTAAAGTTAGAAAATAATGAAATTATTTCTGCTATCAGTTGTAGATCTTTAGTGTCAGAAAAATATATTGCCTTGCAAATTTGCGATGACGAAGACGTTGAAACGATGCT
Source organism: Glycine max (assembly GCF_000004515.6). NCBI lineage: Eukaryota > Viridiplantae > Streptophyta > Magnoliopsida > Fabales > Fabaceae > Glycine > Glycine max. The sequence continues at coordinate 34,835,901 of NC_038255.2, read as the reverse complement.
GGAAAGTTTTAAACAACAACAAGAAATGTCAGTTCTAGAATTGTACATAGAAAAGGATGTGGCTGGTGGTTCAATGTTTCATTCTGCAAATTCCCTTACATCATGTGGAAATTATGTATCTAATGATGACACACAACCGCCAACAAATATGAGCAATTTAAATCTTGACGAAGATGATGATCATGATGATGATGATTATCTTGTGTCTAACTCATATGTTGAAGAGTCGTTAGACGAAGATGACAGTGTTGACGGTATATCAGATACAGACAATGAAGTCCCCGACATGATTCCACCAGTAAGAATTGTTCACCCAGCAGAAGGTATGAATTCCTCTTAAAAAATACGTCAATACATTTATTATTTAACGACAATTGTATTAAAGGCCAAATAAGTATGATTTGAATTTTATTTTGGACTATAAGGTGTACAAGGAATTCAGAATCCATTTTGGAATGATGCTTTGCATTATAATAATATCAACTGGAGTCATCCTGATGAGGAGGACTTTTGTGGGTTTGGAGATGCCATCCAGTTTTAATGTTGGCCAAGAATTATATGTTGACATGGAATTTGATAGTAAAGATGCGGTCAAACAATATGTTATGAAGGTGCATCAAAGTTTCAAAGTGGTTGAAAGCAAATGGACAAGTATGTGGTTTGTTGTGTGAATAAATATGCAGATTGTCCTTGCCCTTTCTACATGAGGGCAATTCTATCTAAAAAAACTTATTCATGGAAAGTCATCAATGGGGTGGACCACACACATGTCTCAATATGACCATGACCAAGATCACGAACAACTTGATTCAGATTTAATTGCCACTTGTGTAGTAGGTACGTATTTTATGTTCATATTATGTTATTGTTTAGCCTTAATTGTCATTTAAATTTTGTTATTCTATTCACAGGCATGATCTGAGAAGATCCATCCATAAAAATTTCATTGATTCAAGAGAGGATTAACAGTCAATTTGCGTATAAGGTGTCGTACAAAAAAGCTTGGTTGGCGAAACAAAAAGCCAGTGCTATTGAATATGGCGATTGGGATGAGTCATATGCGAAACTTTCGTCGTGGCTAACACACATGCAAAATCATTCTCCTAGATCGTATTTTCAAATACTACATGACGATTTTATCGTTGGAAATACGGTTAGTCGCGAACACTACCAATTTCATAGAGTTTTTTGGACTTTTGGCCAATGTAAAGAGGCTTTCAAGTACTGTAAGCCAATCATACAAGTTGACGGCACACATTTGTACGGCAAATACCGTGGGACCCTCTTAATGACCACATCACAAGATGGAAATGGTGGTGTCCTTCCTCTAGCATTCGCCGTGGTCGAAGGTGAGACGTTGACAGCGTGGTCATGGTTTTTGGCACACCTGCGTGAACATGTCACAGATAAAAATGGTATTTGTCTGATATCTAATCGACACGCGAGTATAAAGTCCGTTGTCGCTAACGAAGCACTTGGCTGGCAACCTCCCCACGGTTATCATGTCTACTGCGTGCGACACATAGCAAGCAACTTCAATCGAAAATTCAATAATGCGAAACAAAAAGAAATGTTGAAGAAATTGGGTAAGATTTCATATTTGATGGTCACGTTTATTTTACTTTCATTTATACTTAAAATTGTTATTCATAACTATTTTTATGCAGCCTACACTCCTTGCAAGCACATTTTTGATCAAAATTTAGAAAAATTTCGTGAACTGAGTCCAGCCATAGCAACATGGATTGATCGCATCTCAAAGGAAAAATGGACGATGGCTTACGATAGAGAAGGACGTCGATATGGCCACATGACAACGAACCTCTCAGAATGTATCAATAAGGTTTTAAAGGATTGTCGCAACATTCCCATAACAGAATTGGTGAAATCAACGTACAGTAGGTGTCGAAAGTACTTTGTTGAGCGTGGCCGCCAAGCCCAAAGACAGTTAAATGAAGGCCAAGTATATTGTTCAAAGCTTGTTAAAGAACTGAGGAAAAATCAAGAACAAGCTTGTGCGCACATCGTTCGCGTTATGATATCCACTCCACAAGGTTTGAAGTAGAGGAGAGCTTCAACCCTATAACGCAACGTGGCGGACAAAAGTGGGCAGTAAACTTGAATGGTCGTCATTGTCAATGCGGAAGGTATTCTGCGCTTCACTATCCATGTTCACACATTATTGCAGCTTGTGGTTACGTGAGCATGAACTACGACCAATATATAGATGTTGTTTATACAAACGAGCACATCTTAAAAGCTTACTCCGCACAATGGTGGCCTCTTGGGAATGAAGCGGCTATTCCTCCTTCTGATGACGCATGGACACTTATCCCTGACCCAACTACAATTCGTGCGAAAGGTCGGCCAAAATCAACAAGGATAAGAAATGAGATGGATTGGGTCGAACCATCTGAGCACCGAACAAAATGCAGTAGATGTGGAGCTGAAGGGCATAACAGGCATCGCTGTCCAATGCAATCTGAGCGTGGGAGTTGTTCAAATCGTTGATTTATGTATGTTAGTCGAGTGACTTGTATTTGTTTACGTTCTGTTCAATGTATTGAATTTCTGGGGTTCAATGAATTCGGTAGTTAAAAACATTTTGTCTTTTGTACATGACTTATTTGTGGGGTTCAATGAATTCGTTAGTTAAAACCATAAACATAAACCCTAAACCTAAACCACTAATTTTGACCCTCAACCACTAAACCTAAACCCTAACCACTAACTCTAAACCCTAAACCCTAACCACTAACCCTTAACCTCAACCACTTCCTCTAACCCTAACCCCTCCCCCTAAACCCTAACCCCTACCCCTTAACCTCAACCACTACCCCTAACCCTAACCCCTCCCCATAAACCCTAATCTCTAACCCTAAACCCAAACCCCAACCCATAAACCCTAACATCTAACCCTAAACCCTAATTTTGGATTTATCTACTTTAATTTTTCTTTATGACTTTATTTATTATTCTAGTTTGATGCGCGACATGAAAATAGTCATTATGATTACTAACCCATAACCCATAACCCTAACCCTAACTCATAACCTTAACCATAACTCATAAACCCTAAGTCCTAAAAGTAACTCAAAAATCCTAAACATAACTCATAACCCTAATCCTAACTCATAAAACTAACCCATAACCCCTAAACCTAACTCATAAACCCTAAGTACTAAAACTAATTCATAAACCCTAACCCAAACTGATAACACTAGCCCATAACCCTAACCCTAACTCATAATCCTAACCCTAACTCATTACCCTAAACCATAACCCTAACCCCTAAACCAAACTCATAAACCCAAAGTACTAAAACTAATTCATAAACCCTAACCCTTACTCATAAACCCTAACCCTAATTGATAACACTAGCCCATAACCCCGAAACCCTAAGTCATAAACCCTAAATCCTAAAACTAAATGTTAAACCCTAAAGCTAACTAATAAACCCTACCCCTAACTCATAACCCTAACCCATTACCCATTACCCTAAACCATAACCCTAACCCCTAAACCTAACTCATAAACCCTAAGTCCTAAAACTAACTCATAAACCCTACCCCTAACTCATAACCCTAACCCATTACCCTAAACATAACCCTAACCCATAACCTACGTCATAAACTCTGACTAATAATCCCTAACCCTAACTCATAAAACTAGCCCATAACCCCTAAACCTAAGTCATAAAACTAACTCATAAACCCTAACCCTAACTCATAAAACTAGCCCCTAACCCCTAAACCTAAGTCATAAACCCTACATCCTAAAACTAACTCCTAAAACCTAAACCTAACTAATAAACTCATAACCCTAACTGTAACTCATAAACCCTAACCCATAACCCATACCCATAACCCTAACCATAACTCATAAAACTAGCCCATAACCCCTAAACCTAAGTCATAAACCCTAAGTCCTAAAACTAACTCATAAACCCTAAACCTAACTAATAAACCATACCCCTAACTCATAACCCTAACTGTAACTCATAAACCCTAAACCTAACTCATAACCCTAACCCATAACTCATAACCCCTAACCCAAACTCATAACTCTAACCCATAACTCCTAAACCCTAAACCTACTTTAATTTTTCATTTAAAAGTTGAAAATGGTGTTTGTCGTTAGTCAGTACCATTACTTATTTTCATTTGTCTACTTTAATTTTTCTTTACGACTTTATTTATTATTCTAGTTTGATGCGCAACATAAAAATAGTCATTATGGTGTCCGCGATGGTGATTCCATAACAAATAGTCATTGAAAATGAAATTCCATAACACATTCCATAACAAGTACTATGAGATACCATAAATTAAGTCTGAAATTCAAATTACAAAGATACAACACAAATTTTAAATAGAGACATAAAAATCAGTCATTATGGTGTCCGTGATGGCGTGAGCCTGTGCCACATGGTCGATCCCACCTTCGGGCTTCACGATCAGGATTTCTTCTTGCCCGCTGTCGCCGCCCTTGTTGCTCAGCCTCAACAGAAAACTCGTGACGCAAATCAACACCTAATAAATCACCCATATCAGGTATTGCTCCGGGTACATTCCATTGCGGAGCTAATGGGGCATTAGGTGTTGCCATTGGGACATCATGTTGCTGCGAATGGGTCATGGTCGGCCATGAAAAATGAGGATGTGTTTCCGCAACACCACCATACGAATGTTCACTTGCAAACATATCAGTATCATGACCTTCGAAAGGATACTGATATATCTGCGAAGGATACTGAGAAAATGTTGGTGGCGTGTTGTACATTCCATGGCCACACTGCTCAATTTGTTGGGAAAAATCTTCCGTTTGAACAATCTCCCTGCGTCTGTCAAAACCTCGAGTTTCCACACTAGACGGAAGCATGTGAAACTGTTGTGGCGGAAATCGACACTCTGATGCTGGACCATGTTCCACAGGCTCAGTGATCCTCTCTTGCTCTTCGGATAAAATCGTCAGCTTCTCCACATAAGGCACGAGATCATCCACTGTCCATGTGTTACGCCCTTGTGGTGACACCATATACTGCAATGTCTCGGCAACTTCACCCTGCAATTATTAGGGTCAGCAAATTAATGTCGATGCTTTAAAAAAAAAATGGAGTTAAATATTTAAAAAGAAATAAATACCAATGTAGCTGTCGTTGCATTGTTTTGGTCGACAAACATCTTTGTTTTTCGCCTATGCCAGACCATGTAATCTGAGTTAAAACTCAATAGGCCCTTCTGTCGAGGATAAATGTCGACCCTAAAGTCAGCTCGATTATTCCACTGACTGATCATTGGGGCCAACAGCTGGAACCAATTTTCATCTTGTTTGCCTTTCAGCGTTAGCCCATGGATATTTTGTGGTTACGAAGGAGACTCCGGAATAGGTTGTTGCATTTCAAATTGTCGCAACACTCTATCGGGTTGGTGCCACTCTACAACATGGAAACAAATGAGTGGCACCACTGCGCACCACGCCACACTACCAACCAAACAAATGGGAGGCAACATCGACAAAACAGTTGCTATGTAAGGCTCCCACAGAAACTGCATACAATAAGACAATTGTTAATTTTGACTTAAACATGACATTTTATTTATTATTTAACGAATACATAATGATCTTCTTACCTCATGTCGTTTCATGATATCCAATTTGCGACGGAAAACTATTAGATCATCATTGCCAATATGTTGGTTTCCACGTCGCAGCCACCTACAAAAAAAATATGAAATAATTAGTGGCGACGCGTTACATTATTGATTATTTTCAAATGATTTTTTTTTTAAAACAACTAACTTGTGCCCCAGTGGTTTATTTTCTAGTATAGGAGGAGTCCTCTTTGGAGCCAAAGTCGTGCAGCGTTCCCATGCCCACATTTGGATCAAGATGCACATACCTCCGATTGATTTAATTTTGTAATCGGTGGCGCTGCACATCTCTCTATATAAATAAGCAAGCACAGCAGGTCCCCATGCATACGTGCTGCACTGTTCAAAGTCCCGTTAAAATTGAAGGTACCTTAGGAAAACTTTACTGCTGCTTTTATCAACAAATAGAACACCTCCTATGAATTTGAGGATCCATGCACGGGTAAATCTTTGTAGATATTCTACGTTACCGTCATGGATATTTATTTCTGAGAAATGGTGAGCCAGCCAACTTAATTTTACCACACTGCCTTGTAGTTCACCCTCCTATGGTCTAACGCCCAACAATTCTTCACACAATTCGTCCCAATCAAGATTAGTCTGACCAATTAATGGTGCCCCATCAACCGGCAGACCTAATAATACAGATACGTCTTGAAGAGTAATCGTACACTCTCCGCATCTCATGTGAAATGTATGGGTCTCGGGCCTCCATCTTTCAATTAAGGCAGTAATTAATGACAAATTTATTTTGAGGTAGCCCATCTTCATTATCCAGTAAAAGCCAGATTGTCGAAGCAGATGAATAATTTCCTCTGGTACCTCTTCTTGACCTTGATAAATGGGGACAGCTCGTCGAATATGCAATTTTCTGTCTGGTTCCCCATTCCAAACATGTTCTGAAACAGTTTGGGTTGCATCCATAAAACGTCTCCTTCTATTGGACCAGACTTAATTTGTATACTTGATGAAGACGAGGACGAAGATGCCATCGATACTGTAAAAAAAAATATAATCACAAAAATTGACAACAAAAATTTAACATAAAAAAAATTAATTTGACTTACAACAAATTAATTAAAATGTCACTAAATAACAAAATACATAAATTTGAACAACAAAATACTATACAAAATTAAAAATCTTTAAACTGAATAATATTAACATTCTAACAAAATTATAAATTAAATTACATAAAAAACATAAAATACTAACTAAATTACTAACTAAAATGCTATACAAATAACAAAATTAAAAATTTAAATACATACATAAATTTAAATAAATACATAAATTTAACTAAATTACTAATTTATTTTCCGATAAATAAAATTTAAATTAAATTACATATATTACAAGAAAAATTAAAAAAAATAAACTAAATAATATCAACATTCTAACTAAACCTAACAAACTATATATATAACATAAATAATATCATACAAATTCTAAAAAATCTAAACCAAATAATAATAACATATCAATTAAAAAAATTTAAACAAATTCATATTAACAAATTAACTACAACTAATGTACGTATAACACAAATAATTTTATTATTTTAGGATACTACTTAAAATTTAAAATTATCACCTAAACTAAACAAACATACTATACATATACTAACCAAAATCTACACAATATATAAAACAAATAATACCATACTAATTTATAAAATCTAAACAAAATAATATTATCAAAAACTAACCTAAAGCACAATTAATACTAACTTAACATATGTATATTAACCTAACTAATATTCTTAAAATAATATTTATAAATTAACTAAAACTAACCTAACATATATATATAACACAGCTAATAATTTACAACTTACAAAAATCTAACCTAAATAACATTAATATCTCAACTAAAATTAATTTAACATATATGTATATAACATAAAAGTATATAGCAAACAAGATAAAAATAAATTAACTAACCTCAAATACGTACTAAGAAAACCAACCAAAAGGTGTAGGCCAAAGAAGAACAAAAACTTTACCTACAACATATAAAAAATGTATCAATTAATATTAATATATCAATTATACTTAAACATATATATCACACAAAAAAAAAAAAAATGTTCAGTTAACAATATACTTACCAATAACACAGCCCTTGGCAACAAAATAATATGAGTTCACTGGAGGAAGCAAACAACAAAGGGAGGAGAAGGAAGAAGCAATGCAGTGAAGATTCAAAAACGAAGCAACTAACGACCTCCTGCATTGCTTTATAGGGAAGAAAAAAAAATTTGAACAAAGCAAATCGCCACCATGACTGGCGATTTTCTGCTGCGCCTGCAACCTACACCACAGCGTAGCTGCACCGCCTAGGCTACGACTGAGCACCCTGCAAAGCCAACCCGCTAGTCAAACTAGCGGTTTCCAAAGCCATGCACAGACTCGCCACCTCAAGCTTCTATGGAATCGCCAGTGGTACTGGCGTTTTCCTTGCCATGTGAGAGATGCTCAGCAAACTCGCCATTGCCAATGGCGGTTTGCTAAGAGCCCCATGCAATTTACGTGAAAAACAACCCCCCCTCGTAAAAATTTTGAAAACGACCCCATTTGGGGAAATATTTTATAAAAATATCCCATCTGGGGAAATTTGCCTATTTTTACAACAGTAATTTACATTTGTTTTAAAACATTTTGAAAAAAAACAAGTTATGCATTAATAGATTAAAGCAATTTTACACATTCATCTAATCAAATAGTACTATATATGATAAATTTGATGACTTTTGCAATCACTAAATTGAAAGTCACACTAATAGTAACTTTTTTATTGGTTTATAGTATAAAAGGTTAAGAAAATAATTTATGCACTAGTAATTTTATAAATTTTATATAGTCATTCAAGTACAAAGCAATATATATAAGTTGGTTGACTTTATAATAATTATCTTAAAAGTCATACTAGTGGAATAGTGGTGATTTCAATTGATTAATAATATAAAACTATGTTGATTTTTGTGTCAATGTTAGAACCTTTTTGATAAGTAATCAAATATTTCTCCTAAATTTTGATGACTCTTAAGATTTAACTCACCTAAATTTCCTCATAAAAAATATAATTTAATATGATTTAAAATAAATTTTTAGTGTTTAGTTTCACATATTGAAAAATTAATTTTAAGTCCATAATAAATTTTAAATTGAATAATCTGTTGGTAGTTTAGTATTAAATAAAAAACATATACTAAATTTTATTTCTTGAATCAATGTTGTAATTGAATTTATTAAATTAAAGATTTTGAAAAAATGTTTATTAGAATGAAGATAAAAAAAAAATTGTCTTTTCAATATTTGACTCAAATTGAAACACATAAAACTCAACAGATTTTCGTCATCAACAATTTCATGTTGATTAAAGCAATTTTAAAGTGAAATTTGATTAAAAACACGAAATCAAATCTCGAATTGATTTGATTTAAAAGTTTTGTTAAAAGTAATTTTAGCATAATATTATAATTAATTTCATTTTACTGTAATCAAACATAATTTTGTCAAAAAGAGCTCAACTCTCTCGATCCCAAAGACAATAATAGACCGATAAGAACTATTAATATACTCTTCTAAATATTTTTGTTATTAATTGAAACTCATAAAAATTTATAAACCACAAATTTAACTCCATCAAATGATCTTCTATCCAACTTCTGTCTTTGACCAATATTTCGAACTCAAATACTGTCTCACTCACTTAACCAATATTTTCCTCAGCCGTCCCTTTTAAAATGAATGCTTTGTTAGTTCTCACTACTATTCCCTCCTCTTTCCACATTCCAACCAAACAGTCCAAACCTACCTCCTCCTCCTCATTCAAAACTATTATGTGATTTGAAGTCCGTCACTTTTTGGATTAATTTTACTACTTTTAGACATTTGATAATATTGTATTAATTGTTGGATCGAGTGACCTTAGAATAATTAAGAAGGGGGTTGAATTAATTATTCTTAAACTTTTACTAATTAAAAAATTACTCTTCTAAGGCTTTTACTTATGTTGTTAAGAGAATATGGAGTAGAAGAGAATCTTAATAGAAAGTAAAAGCGGAAATTAAAATACATAGCGGAAAGTAAAAGAGTAGGGAAGAAGGAAACAAACACACAAGAGTTTTTATACTAATTCAGCAATAACCCGTGCCTACCTCCAGTCCCCAAGCGACCTGTGGTCCTTGAGATTTCTTTCAACCTTGTAAAAATCATTTTACAAGCAAAGATCCACAAGGGATGTACCCTCCCTTGTTCTCTTTGAAACCCTAGTGGATGTACCCTCCACTAGAACTGATCCACAAGACATGTACCCTCTCTTGTTCTCAGTCAAACCCAAGTAGATGTACCCTCTACTTGTACCACAAATGATGTACCCTCCAATGTGTTGAGACAAAGATCTCAGGCTGTTAAACCTTTGATACTTTGTGAATAGGGATACAAAAGAATTCTCAGGCGATTAAACCTTTGAACGCTTTTGTATTAGGGAATGGGAAGAATCAAAAGAATTCTCAGACTGTGTCGTGTTGAATTCTTTGATAAGGGAGAAGGGAGACACAAAAGAATTCAGGCGGTTAGTCCTTCCTTCTTTTGGAAAAGAGAGAAGAGAGACACAAAAAGAATTCAGGCGGTTAGTCCTTGGCAAATTCTTTTTGGCAAAGGGAGAAGAGAATGAAAAGATGAATAACACAAGCTTTCAAGTTTTGGAAAACCAGAAAACTTCAAAAAGCTTTTGGTACAAAGAAGAAGAAGAAGTTCAAAGAGATTCAAGGCTTGTAAAGGATTGTTTGAATGAATTGGAGAAGTGTTCAAGATTGGAATGATTGATTCAAAATGCAAAACAAAGCCTTGCTTTTATAGACTCTTCATGTCTGGTCAAGAAGACCATTCAGAAGAGTTATAACTTTTGGAAAAACTTAAAACCCATTTGAAAAAGTCAAAACCTTTTTGAAGAGTTACATCTTTAGATTTTTCAGAAACAGTCACTGGTAATCGATTACCAAATAAGTGTAATCAATTACACAAAGCTTTTGAGTGAAAGGATGTGACTCTTCACATTTAAATTTGAATTTCAACGTTCAAGGGCACTGGTAATCGATTACCAAAACATTGTAATCGATTACAGCCTTTTGAAAATACTTGGAACGTTGTAAATTCAGTTTGAAAACTTTTTCAAACTTATTTTGCTACTGGTAATCGATTACAACAATATGGTAATCGATTACCAGAGAGTAAAAACTCTTTGGTAAAGGTTTTGTCAAAAACTCATGTGCTATTCAAAGTTTTGAAAAAACTTTTTAATACTTATCTTGATTGAGTCTTTTCTTCATTCTTGAATCTTGATCTTGATTCTTGAGATCTTGAATCTTGAATCTTGAATCTTGATTCTAGGCTTTCTTCTTGAGTCTTGAATTCTTCTTGATTCACTTGAGATGTTCTTTGATTCACTTGAGTTGTTCTTTGATCTTTGAACTTTTTGTTCATCACCTTTGTCATCATCTTTCGTTGTCATCATTGTTATCATCAAAACACCTTTGAATCACTTTTGATTCATCATGAAGCTTTGCTTCCACATTAATTGTATTGGATATTTGAAAAAATCATGATATAAAATAGTAATTTTAAGAAAAAAAGATCAAATTTAAATGAATAATTTGTTGCCTCGAATCAAACCAAACCGTTTATGAATGGATTGAGTTAAAAAAAATTATGAAAATTTAACCAAACGGAACTGATCAAATTTGATTAAGTTAGATCCTAGATTTGATCAAAACCAGTCCGAACCGGCCTGGGAACACCTCTGGGCATAAACTCTATACTTACTATAATTCCAAGATTAGCCTTGGATGTACAAACATAGCCACGTTATTTCATTGACACACACGAATCATGGAATTTGGTGGTGATCACAAGCCCCTCGCACAATTTTAATGGTGACAAGCACACAGCTAAAGGTCTTTACCGCAGCAATTTGATCAATATATAAATATAATGAGGACTATATATGGAACTCTGAAAGCATGCACTTGGCAGTTGGCATATGCATGGCACCCCCTAGCTCTATAGTTATCGTCAGTTGCAACTTGCAAGGACGAGAATTTATGGATCATAAATTAATAACATGTAATGTTGCGGCAGCATACATAGAAGGTTTCTCACAAGCAAGAAATTATTGTGTATAATTCATCAAAATCACACATTCACGATTTCGGTCAATTTCTGTGATATAATTAGCTGAATTTTTCAATTTAGTTACAAGAAAAATTAATAAAATTTGATTACCTATCAAATAAAAATTGTGTACGTATAAATTGTTTGATACTATCATATAATTCTATAACATACAATAATTTTTCTTTAATTATAAGTAAAAACTGTGAATAAGCTTCTCTATGATGATGATGATGATGATATGTTATGCTGAGAATTAGAACGAAGGTGGGAGAGGAGTACATACTGGTGAAATAAGCGAGGGTTACGATAAACAGTTGCAGCGGGAATTATGTCGTTGTTTGGCGCATGCAGTAAGATTTGTTCCAGCTAATGCCGATATGCGCATCGAGGTCTTGCTCGCGCGAGTCCTTCTTCTCGCTTTTCTTCTCTGCTCTTCACTCTTACCACTTCTTTCTGTTAGTACAACAATTAATATATCATATGCATAATCGTTAATATACATAACATATTCTCTCTCTCACACACACGTTAATTATGAGATGCAGAAACAAATCAAATTAAACCAACACCGATCGTTCGTTGAAAGAAATTGAAAGCCTAACGTGCGTTGCAGTTTTTTTTATAAAGATTCACGGCACATATATAATGAGAGTAGTAGATAAACTAGAAGAGAGAGAGATGATCGGGAGTTTACGGTTATGGTGTTATTTGAGTGAGCGGCGGCGGCGTCTGCACCGACACGAAGCTGATTCTGGCCGGAAAGCTTTCTTCGAAGTTGAATATTCCGGATTCGATTCGGCGAAGAATCTCATGAACTGCCATGAGAGAATCCATTCAATGAGGATCAACGATAGAAAGAGCAACAAAAATTGGAATAGAAACATGCACCGCGGAGAAATCTTCATTTGCTTCTTTTAAACATATTTGATTTGATTTTCTTCGTATGAGAGGGAGAGAATGAAGTGAAGTGATATAGATAGATAGATAGATGTGTTTCAAATTAACTTTGTTGTGCAAATAGAGAGTAGAGAGGGATGCAGCTACGAATTTCACCCTATGCGTTCTGAACGAAATGACTCTCTTTACCTTGTGAGTCAGTTATCAAAAGGCTATACCTTCTTTTCCCGCCAAATTAAAAAATCTCACCTAAATAGTTCAATTTTAATAAAAAAAGTATCCCTATTATATACAGCATCACATGGAAAGAAGAAAAAGATTGTCCAATAACCAAACTTTCTCAACATTTTCAATGTTCCCATACTCTCATGAAGCCAAATTCTCAACTAACCAATTCAGTGGAACTTTTTTCTTGTACATAAATTGAAAAAAAAAAATCTTCTAATATTTTTCTCCAACAACAAAGCTTAAACTGTAAGCACAGAGACAGATCTATATCACATAAAGGTAACAAGTAACAACCAAACGAACCAACAATAATATATGGCTATTGTTAGATGAATAAATAAAATTAGGTTTGAGCTACATTACATTTAAAAATTAAAAACATATAGTGGAGATCTTAAATTGAGATATGCAAACACATCATTTATAAACTTTAATACTAAGCTAAGGTGCAGCCATGCATGCCATATCTCTGTTCAAAGTGTTAAAATTGCAACGAAGCCAAGAGAGGTAGGAGGCGTGATTACCTTCTGGGGTTTGTAGGAACTTTGAGATTGGGGCTCCTCGTACTGAGGACGATATTGTTCCAGAATATAGAAAAAGGAGCAATAGAATAAGAATTAAGAACGGTTAAATGAATAGTTAGTTTATGGAGAAGAGTTTTTTTTTAATTAGCAAATGTTAGTTTTGTTTAAAAGAAGGATCAACCAAACTTAAATCTCGGTTTATTGAGAAGAGTTGTCTCTCCCGTGTTGTTGTTCTTCCTGATTGCCACCATCAGCACCGAGAGCAACGTTGATGAGACCCTCCATGTCGATGTTGTCGCCTCCTTCTTTCGTCATGTGTGATTCGGTATAAGTATAAATGCATCTGGGCCGGTGATTTAACACTACACATTATAAAGATTACATTGCCTTGCCGACATCTCTTACCATCATGCCCAATTCATCAAATAGGTGTAAATCTTGTTTCAAATTATAAATTTGGAATTGATTTTAGATTATTATTTCTTTTGGAATAAAATGTTATGATTTTAATTTTTTTTTTAAATGAAGTCATAATTTTTTTTATTTGTTTTGTAAATTAAAAAAATGTGATTGATTGTAACAATTTTTCTCTTTTAATTAATTGTTAACATTGTGTCAATAAAACAGCATTTAACTTCTCACAGAAGCCACTTCAATCCACTTTTCTGCATCTCCCTCTCTTCTCACTCTAAACATTCTTCCAAAGAAATTGAGAAAACCCCACCAACTGAGAACCCTCATAGTGGCCAAATCTAATGGCAGTGACTCTGCTGATGTTCCTGATCGTTTGATTTCAGCACTTTGCTACTTTTACCCTTTCTTTGATTGCATACAGTACGGAAAGTATGTAATCACACAGTTCTACCCTGTTCAAGCCATTGTTCAACCATTGGTTCCTGCAATAAGAGTTTTCAAGAGCTTCCCTTTTAATGGATTCCTTGTGTTTTTGACCCTTTATTTTGTTGTGGTGAGAAACCCCAATTTCAGTAAGTATGTGAGGTTCAAAACTATGCAAGCCGTTGTCCTTGATGTGCTCTTGATTTTCCCTGACCTCCTTGAAAGAGGGTTTAATCCCAAAGATGGGTTGGGATTCGATTTGATAATCAGTTTGGATAGCACTGTGTTTTTGTTCCTCTTGGTGTGCTTGATTTATGGTTCTTCTTGCTTGCTGGGTCAAATCCCCAGATTACCCATTGTTGCTGAGGCAGCTGATAGGCAAGTTCTTTGAATCACCAATCCGTTATTGAGATAATTTAATTGAATAGCAAAGCAACTTCAGCCTAAGTAGTGGAAAAGTTTGCATTTTCACTTCCTTAATAGTTACTATCTTGGAAAGTTTCTGCAAAACGGATTTTAGTTGTTTCTTACATTGCTGGATTCTAGTACGTCTTTCTAAATCAGGATTAAATTATTGTAAGATGATGAGAAACTTCCCTTTCTCCATTGTTAATTGAATTCAATGTTATATCTCTCTGGATTTACTGAATGGTTATGACTTTTGAGTTGTAGTGTTCCACACATACTCATTAATTTCTTGTATGTTTAACAATCCTACAATCAGTTATCTTCTCTTCTTAGTTCTTATGTCGCTAGGTTTTAGTTTGAGCTATTCTTCTAAGAGTTCAGACTTCAGAGTGGTGTTTTTCTATAATGGTTTTGCATAGCGGGAATAGGAAAACACATATAGGGGTAATTAGCTGAAGTTGTAATCTTTTCCTCTTTTTTTTTTGCTGGAAGCTTGGAACCAAATTGTTATTTTGGCCTGTTAATGAACGAGGGAAAGTAAGTAAATATTGAGGCAGTAAGATCCCTATATTAGATCTTAAAGTGTTTAGTTACTTTCTCACCTCTGCTCGATTAGTAACATGTTTGATTGATCAAGGATAATCTATATGACAATTTTAGATTTTACTCTCCCCCGTATCTTTCTAGTTTCCTTTATATCACATGTAGAGCAGTCGTGATAGAGTGTGAGCCTGAGTTGAATGTGCAAGTACTAAGTACTCTTGAAATATGTATGACAGAAGTTGGTTAATAGATACGACAAGCTTTTTTGAGAAATACAAGATGGCGTCAATGCTTAAAGGTTGTTGGACTAGGATAATTCTAGAGATGTTTGATCAATCTTCATTTAGCATCTTGAGGTGTTACATGGAGTATAAACTCTGATGTGTGGATGTAAAGTTCCATGTCTCTTCCCAAGGTTAGGAGGGTCTGAGGATTGACAACCTATAGTAAGGATGACTACATATCCATGGTAACTTCAGTGTAAAATCAAAGGATAACAGGATGTCAATATGCTATCTGTTAGCTTCTCCTTGTCTCCAACCAATCCAATTCTGTTCTCTAATGTTGCATTGATTAGTTTTAGAATAGTTTTGTCTTTGGTCTCAGTATCCACTTTAAAAAGCAATCGGGATTTCATTTTTTCGTTGTTATACGCCTTTCCTTATTTATCAAAATGTCCCTCAAGTGGGATCTATAGGTATGCGGCTACCTATCCAAGTTGATGTTGATAAAAAAACAGCAGCATCAAAGCTGTTTCCGGAGGTTCTATTACTTGACCTCATCTATAGTATCTGTGATTAGCTTTTACAATACTCATGTATTGTAGTTACTGTTCTTAAAAAATGCTTAGGTGTTGGACATTAGAGAACAGCAGCCACAATAATTCTGATGGTTGAATAAAATACATGAATTATTGTAAATTCTCTCTTTGAAGTTGGGAAGTGGTGATACAAAATGTTGCAATTTATAATGCAAAAAAATGATATTGGGCAAACATCAAATTCTAGCTGACACCTAAAAAATAAAATGAAATTATATAGGCATAGGTTAAAAAGATCTAATTCGAATGGTTGAATAAAATACATGAATTATTGTAAATTCTCTTTTTGATTTATACAGATAAAAAAAATTATATAGATATAAATTTATAATAAGTGATATGGTGCTGAAGAGAAATAAAAGAGAAAAAATGAATATAAATTAAATCTTTGAAATCATAAAGTGTTAATATGCCATTATTCATTACCACAAGGATATTAACACTTTATGATCATGTATATAGTTTAAAATGTATGGAAAATTAATATATTAAGTATTGAGTCTCTTTTTCATGCCCCTATATCAAGTTGAATGAATGTAAACTATATTGAGTGTGCTCAGTAATCGATTATATAATATTATTTAGCTAAAGTTTAATTTGGAGGTACTTTCAGTTTAAATTTTTAACATTACCATCAAATCTGTGTTGACACTTAATTATTTAATAAATTTTACTACATTAAAATGAACAATGACACTCGACTAAATTTTACTAACTTATAACATCACCACGGGATAAAAGCTAGTTTAAGCCTACACTAACAAATTTTCTATTGAGAACAACCAACTACTTGAATAAATTTCAATATATCAGGGCTCCAATCAAGAATATCCCCGGCTCAATTTTTATTTTTTTTACACAAACAAATTGCAGAGATCCCCATCAACCCTTAACAAATAAACTTAATATACTACATCTAACCCAAAGTCTTAAAGGCATTAGGTTGCAATTTCAAGTATTTGCAATTCGATTACATAAATTATGTAATATTTATTTATCTGCAAATTTACAACACAAAAATGAAAAATCATCTGTTTATAGAAAATTGGCTCGGATAGCGATGCCCAGTGGTTCTTGCAAAGACCCATGTCTACAGAATGTAATGAAAAACAGTAGTAATCATTTATCATTAGTTCAAGTATAATTGTTGCTCTCTGATATAATCAATCACTTCATCCGCGGTAAGGTATTTTATAGATAGTCCTCTTGCAATGCAATCCCTGAAATTAGTGAAAAAGACAAGAAAATTGAACGTCTCTCTTTTTTTAAAAATTATCGTCCTCTCACTCTTGAAAGTAAACAATGTCATAGCATTACCTTACTCTGGTTGAGCTGATTTGATTTGGAACAAGTTCATTCACAACTTTGATATTATCCTAAAATAAATAGTGGAAAATTAAAATTTAAATATGCATAAAAGCTGAGTAGCAAAGCAATTCATTCTAATTCTTATTCTTGTTCACATAATAAAACGCTAATACAAAGTCTGGTCCCAGGAATTTTGTTTCATTACTGAATATTTAAAAAAATATATATTTTATAGTTTATATAGTACTAGTGTCCTCGAAAGTATCCATCCATACTTTGAAGGTATCGTGGTTCAAGTATCCAAGTCATACAGGAAGGTCTGGTATACACTTAATAAGTAGTATCCGACACATGTCAAACAAAATGTCAAGAAGGTGGGTGTTACTGCAGCACATGTCTCACACTCCGACACCTCAAGAAAAAGTGTCCATTGTTAAAAGCTAATCAGTAATCAAGGTTGAGAGGAATTAATCAATTCTAACCAATCACAACAACAAAAAACGATGTGCCCTAGCACACACATGTACAAACAAGGTAATAAATTTTAATCATCAAATTTAAAACTCCCATGTTGATCAAACATCAACACACCTAAGTATATGGGACATCACAGAAGGATTTCATAAGTTGGTCTATAATTTGACCTTAATTTGGTCAAATACACAGCAAACAGATATTTGAAAATGTCCAAAATTCATAAGCCACATTTCATTTTAAACGCATATAGGGAAATAGGACAAGCTTGAAATGTGATATACCTTATTCTCATTCAGAATGTCATCTTTAAATATAGTCTTTTCAACATCTTGTCCTTCCCTGGGAATGCAGACTACTCCATAATCTTTGCATATAGTTTTAACCTAAAGTACAAAAACAATTATAGTTTATTGTTTCCACAACCTATGGGAAATTAGTATTCATTAACATATGTGACAATTCAATCTTTTTATTCACTAACAGTCCAATCCATCAAGTATAAATCAACCAATCAATCTATTCAATTATAAAAATAAAACTTAATACATTAGTTGAATTGGATTACCATTTGTTATTGGATAGATAATGAACCATCCAACATATTTTGCAATCCAGTGAATCAAGTAGTTCCAAGTTCATTGCTTGGACATAGGTCTTTATGAGACAAATATTGGATTCTATGGTATTTCAGTGTAAGAATGTGTACAAATATTAAACTTTGTTTTAGAAAAGTATTGTTTTGAAAAAAATAAAATATAATGGATGGACCTTTTTCTATGAAATAAGTTACGGATAAATTAGATTTTTGCAATACATTATTAATGGATCATAAATGGATTGGCTATCCATTTCAATTCAAAAAAATTATCCAATTAATTAGTTTGACACTCCTAATCCATACTCCACCCATGCCTTGTATCTATGTGGTAAGAAATAAGAACAATTTACTCAATAAGGTTGTTAATTCTAACAATAAAAACACAAAATCAATATAATTCCTGACTTTCAATTCCACGGCCATTTAAGGTTGGTTTACCCAAATTATTAGGTGGGACAAGGTCTTTTGTTCCAAGAATTGTCAAATAACTCAATGTGAAAGTGAAACTAATCCATGATAAATAATATTAGATTTTTCCGTTATAGTACCTGGTCAGGAATCCAGAATCCAGGAATGCTAAAAGAATGAAGGAGATCAGAACCACAAAGAAGCATGACCTTGAGGGATTCTACAATAATCAATACAAAAGCAAATTATTGTATTGTTACAACATTGTCAAAAACGTGTATAGAAAGAAATAAAAATCTAGCACGGTATCTTTAATTAATGAAGTGAAGGAACTATTAATGCTCCTTTTAGACTAAATCACAATTAAGTCAATGAACATATATATAAGATAGATGATAGATAACTTTTGAAGGCTTTAGCGCCATACGGAACCAAATTGCCCATCCAATCATGCATCCATATAGCACTAAGAAATTCCCACAAAATACTAGAGTCAAATGACCACCTAATGCCAGGGACAGGAAAACATGTCCAAACATTAAAATCCATATATTAATCATTTAAATCACAAAGTATTCCTAACACTTAGCACATTTTTTTAAAAGTTCATCAGCGATTATCATTAATGTGACTAGTATTTCATTCTTAAAAGAGATTAAGAGAGGTGGTGTTAGTGTCACTTCTTCCTTTATTTTGAATTTTAAGATGGGACAGGGGAGCAATTTGAAATGGCAATTAGAGTATGTGATTTTATTGAAGGCTTGTTTATTGAGCATACCTTGAGATACCAACCCTGTCTCACAAACTGAATTGTGGACTCTAGAGAGAACAGTTAAAGTGCGTTGATATGTGCTCTGACTTGCCTGCAGCAGTTTATAGCCAGATAAAAATGCAAAATATTAATAAATAAGGTTAGCTAGAGAGCCAAAATTTCTCACAACACGCATGACATCAAAGCATTGTCTTTCAAATCTATGGATAATGAAACTTATTAACATGCACAGAAAATAGGAAGACAAGCAATCTAGCTGATAAAAGAGTAACTACCTCCCATGGATCAACCATTATCAAATCTGAACTTTTGCCGGCTAAATGACATAATTGTATTCGATGTTCAGCAGATATTAGGCCCTATATAAACATGCAAGCAAAATACAATTAGACCAACATGTGACAGTGAAACTAATAGCATCACTAGATTAATAAACTGTTAGGGGGCATGTAAGCATTTGTTAAACTAGTAGCATTAAAAGTACAACTTTCTTCTACAAAGTAAAAAAATGCTTAGTACTTGTTCTGTATACAATTTTTTTATAATATTTCCCATAATATAAGACCCTAACAGATCTTTATTCTTCTGTCCCTTTGCTTCCATGTCTTATGGTGAATGCAGTGTTAAAAGCTAATTCAACTTTTCCTGACAAGGCACCCTCTTCTGGCGCCTCTCCTCTTGAACAGCAATCCTTAGATCCACCTCAATCAACGTAAGTTATGAGCATCAGCACCCTACATGTGCATCAAATCAATTTTTTTAGTTTATATCTTAAACATGTTGGGCTTGACTGGAAATATATCGAATTTATTTAAAAAACAGAGGCAAGATTGTTCTTTTATGCTGAATTCACTGCTAACAGTTTTCTCATACCATTTTCTTAATGCAGCACTTTTCTAGTGTGTTTGTGCTGTGACTTGTTAATTCAACTGTACAATCAACACTTAAAAGCTTCTTTCAAATTCTCTGTTTTCCCCTGAGCTGAGGATTTTTTTTGTCTTTTATGTCAGAAGTGCTGGTAGATTTGCATCACTTCGACAGCTTTCCAATAGTTTTGCTCAGTTCAATAATTTACACCTTTCACTTCGTTCAAAGAAGCCACTAACTAGAAAGGTACACAATGCAGAAGCAATCCTTGGTTTAAATGATTACTTGTTTTGGCGACCTGTATTTCGTTTGAAAGTAATAGCATTGTGATGTTTACAGGATGCTGCAGCTATAAATGAATGGAGATTTGCCAAGATAAAGGAATACAAGGAGCGGAATGTTGAAGTGGAAAATGAAGCTTTTGACCGATACATGCAGAATGTAGATTTACTGGAGGAAGTATTAGCTGTGAAGTCGTTGGATGAGAATGTGCCCTCTGCATTGGAGTCTAATCCTACTACAATGGAGAGCAATGAGGCAATGATCCCTGGGTTAAAATTGCAGCTAAGATCAAATTCTATGAGAAGTGATGGTTTGAGAATGAGAATACAACAAATTGTAGACGAGGGATTAAAGAAGCTCGAGAAAAGTGCTGTAGATGGTGACATCAATGAATCAATTGATGATGAATCTAATAAAGCTTCAGAAAGGGGAAAGGGGATTGAAAGGTTATCAGCTATAAGTGATCTTATGGATAAAATTAATAAAGCCCGAACTGAGGAGGATTTGAAGCCGTGCTTAGAGATGAAGACCCAACTCTTCAATTTGGACGAAGGCGCTAACGTTAAAGACCTTCAAGACAATGAAATGCATGAGAATGAAACTGTTGTAATTGATGTGGTACCAGCAGAAGGATTAGATTATTCTTTACCGAAATTTGTTACCACCACTGAGATTGATCTAGAAACTCTCAACACCATAGACAAACACTTTTCTACCCAGGATATAGAGCAGTTATGAGTCTAGATTTCTTAAACATTGTGATTTACCTTGAAAGAAACAGAAATCTAAATGTTGTGCTGTTCTAGGAAAATGCTCTCTAATCAGAATTAGGTAGTCAAATGCAAGCCAAAAAGTGTTTTAGAAACTAATCTGGATACTTGAACCGGCTGAAGTGTGAACAGATTATATTCAGTTTGAGCACTATTCAATTCAATTACGGTTCAACGACTTTAGTCCATTAATCAAATCATGAAATGAAAGCTTCGCTGCTTCAATTTGGTGTTCAATAATTTCTCATTCAATTCTGAAGACATAGGCTAAAATGTTAATGAGTAAAGTGATTGAATAGACTAGTAGTTTTAACATTTTAACTATTGCTATTCCACTGTCCTTGTTTATTTCTACCCGACTTTCTGACACTGTCTAATTCATTGTCAAGACGCAGCTGCTTCATTTTATTTGGCAAAACCCTTTCACACTAAATGGATTAACGTACGTTCCTTGCCACCAATGTTGCGATAGGATGTTATAGGCTGAAAGGACTATGCACTATCAACCCTCTTTATGGGATGTTTTTGTCGGCAAATTATCTCTCACATATTTGACATGTTATTGGAAATTGAGAGATAATAGTGCACATTAGAATCCCAAGTTTATGTTGTCCTGTAGCTGGTTGCAGAGCTTAAGCAGTAAGCACAAATAGAGTGAACATGGTTTTAAACAGCATTCTGCAACTGTAATTGTGCAGCACAACTAATCGTAATTATGGCCGCATCAGTCATATTTTCCTGTAACTACTCGTTATAGCATCAAGACCCCGACCTCTTCGCAGAATTATGACCAATGTAGGGCTTCCTAATGTTGCCAATGATGTAGAATTCCTTTGAGGTGATCTAAGATTCAACTGCATGCCATTCATATACAATAAATAGTTCTATATGTTCTATGACATAAATAGGGAAAAAAAGTTGGTTGAGCTGCATAATAACAAAGCATATACATGGGGCAAGGAGAAAGGAGCAAGTCAGATTCCTAATGCTTACTTTTTTGCCTACTTCCTTTTCCATCTTCTCCAAATATTCCTTGATTGTTTCAACTCCATTATTGTTATCCAAGAAAATTCTCAAGTGCAACTTTGACTTAGAAGATTGGGCAAGCTTTCCTTCAAGCATGACCCACATATCTGCCAACTCAGTTGATGTGTGTTTTAGAAAATTGATCTCAGCATGTCCAAGTGAAACATCCTTGTCAAATGGACCATCAAAATCAAAAACTTCGACATGTAAAATTGATGGTGGTTCTTACATAGCATCAAACTCTAATATCTCTGCATATTAGTATAAATACCAAATGCAAGGCATGGTGTAAAGACTCAAGATCAAGAAGAGAGACTTAGATTTCATTTTTAATCATTTGTTTCATTTAGTGTTGCCTCCAGGTATGAATCAGGCATACTTATATTCCTAATCTTATAAATTGATGCCATTTTCCACATTCAGCTGACATCATATTTTGTTTCCATAAAAGAACAATAAAGGCCTTGTGGAGAACAAGAATACTGAACCCCTATCAGAAAGAACAAATTCCAGAAGAGCATGAAGATCAAGAAAGCTTTGTAATTCCAGAAGACTCTGCATCTATCTTAGAGGATGAAGAAAAAATGTCCAGAATTTTCTCTGCAGAACTTCCAATTAAAGTGAGTAATCAACTACTGGTACCACAATATAACTGAAGATAGAATTAGCCTCTTGAAGAATTTTTATGCGTAGTATTAACTATTAAGTTTGTCTAGCTTTAATGTGTAGTGTTACTCTTTATGAGATGAAATTAGTGATGGGAATATTTGATGGAGGAAACCTGGAGCATAAAATTATGTAGAGAATAAGATGTATGAACTAGAAGGCAAAATGAATTTTTGAAAGTTTAGATGAGTTTTTATAAAAAGCTGAATTGCCTAAGTTGATTTTAACTTGAGAGAAGTTTATACAAACATATCCTTACTCGTTTCATGTTGATTTTTTCACAATCATTAGATATTGTTCTAATTCTTGAAGAAATGAATTCTATATCACAAAGACTATTTTTTGTTTCTCTATTTGTCTCTAGGTTTAGGGAGACTATTTTTTGTTTTGCCTGCAGTCTTAATTTCCAGTAACTGATGCTATCACCATTATATAGATGTTGAGTTCGGAAGACTGCAAGCAAGGGACATGCTGCAGCATCTCTGGACAAGTCCAATGTCTAATGCATCTGTGGAAGTTGTTCAAGGGAGTCGATCTGTTGAGGTGCGAGATGCTAATGTTACAAAGGTAATTGTCTTTTTAATAATTGATTTTTCTCAGTTCTGTTTTCACCTACAAATTTTTCATAGTGATTTAATCAGGGAGCAGCTATTGACTGCATTGTAGGTTAGATAGCCCACTTAAAGCATGACAATTAACACCAATTGCCCTATTTCGAATGGTCTTTCTTTTTGGTATTAAGAGTGTATCGGCTAACAAAGATATGACTGTTGTAGATTACGATGTTATGACCATTATGGGTAATAGTTGGATTAAGATCTGGTGGGTAAATGATTAAATTTTTTAGTAAAAGACAGAGGCCGATCAAGTTCAGGAGCTGGAGGATATTTAGTGAGGCTAAATAAGAGACAGAGGAGGTAATAGTAGGTATGGTCCATAGTCTCCCACCTTAGAACTTATATGAGCACATGAGCAAGGATTTAAATTTATGTGTAGCCATGGGCAAATTAAAATATATGATTAGGCAGTCTGGCTGAGGCATTTGGTGGTCAGCCATGGTTGTTACTAGTCTTTATTACAAGTTGCATGCCATATCAGTAGCTCTATTTCACACATTGTTGAATGTTGAATTATATATTAATATAATTCACAATTGTAGCTGAATATTGAGTTACATAATTTACAATTGTGTGTGTTTTTTATAGCCCTTATGCCACATTGCAATTGAACATTATTTATCAAACATTATGAGCGAGGGATTGAATTTAGTGAGGTTGTAGTAGGGTGACCTAGTGAAGTTCAAGAAAATTTATCCAACATAAGAAGTGGAGTAAATAATATTTAACCATAAATATGAGAAAACTTACTCATTCGCTAACTATTTTTATTCCCCTAAAATTATCATCCTTTTATTACTTTCAAATGAAACATAAACCAAGAGAGGATATAGTCTAAAAATCGCTATTATTGTTTGAGACAAGGTACTATGCAAATAGCATTTATGTATGTGAGATGTGATTAGACCTATGTGAAATCCAATTCTCCGTAGCGTTGATTGAGTTTTGTCTCTTCAATTTGAGTAGTATTTTCCATTGCTAATAAGATATGTTGTAGAATTTTGGTGTTTATGTCTATAATTTACAGTAGTTGAATGTAGGTTGGACGAATTGATTTGTTTAATGAAAACAGGTTAAATAAATTAATGAGATTGTAACGTATGAAATAACAGTAACATCCTAGAGATGTTTAGCAAGTCTACATGTTTTTCAAGGAGTATTTTTTAGCGGGGTACGCCTCGCTTAGTCATAAATTAAAAACCTTTGAATCAAGCATTACAATGGATTAGGTATCCTATTCCAAACAAAAAAGATTTACTTAACAGATTAAATTCTGCAAAAATATTTTCAAAATTTGATATGAAATCTCGATTTTGGCAAATCCAAATCCAAGAATCAGATAGGTACAAAACAGCGTACACTGTACCTTTCGGCCAATATGAGTGAAATATAATGTCATTCGGACTGAAGAATGCCCCTTCAAAATTTCAAAAAATTATGAATGATATTTTCAATCCTTATTCAAAATTTGTTATCGTTTACATAGACGATGTTTTAATCTTTTCCCAAAATATTGCCAACATTTTAAATACCTTCAGACTTTCATCCATATCATCAAACAGAATGGTTTGACAGTCTCCAAATAAAAAATCAATCCGTCTCCAATAAAATGTTGGGCTATGGTAAATATTAGTGTATTAACAGCGTCAAAAATCTCCTTATTGTCATCATTAGTAATGACTTTTCCATTGAGATCCATCTTAACTGCGTTGTAAATTTTTTATTTTTCTTCATTAGTGAGATAATTATCCCACCAACCTTTTAACTATCCAAAAAATCCTGCCACTAAGATATCAATAATGGTTTCTTCCGAACATTCATGGGATGTTTGGTAGGCTTTGGCTACCATGGTCATATGTTGGAGTGTATTCATGATATTATACTTCGTCTATGCATCTATATTCCATTCATAGATGTTGTTTGCACTAAAACTCTTAAAATTGTTTTCACCTCTTTCTTTTAATAGAAGGTCAAGGGCAGTTGCACATTGATAATATAATTTGGAGGGTGTCTTCTAGTGTTTGGAATTAATTGAATTTATGTCTTTTTCTGATACAGAACTTGTCTCAGTTGCATTTTCTGAGTTTTGGTCACTATCTTCCAAGATCATTAGGAGATAAGGTTAGAGATAAAATCTATAGCCAGTCTGCTAATAGAGACATTCCATATGAGAGTTTAAGTTACGATCAATTAATTTCTTATGTCCAAAAGGTAGCCCTAAAAATTTGTCAAGATGACAAAATTCAAAGACAATTAGCCAAAGAAAAAGCTCAAACAAAGAGAGACTTAGGTTCTTTCTGTGAACAATTTGGACTACCAGCTTGTCCAAAACAAAAGAAAAAACAAACCTCTAAGAAAGAAATCCATGAGAATAAACCTATCCACAAAAAGAGACCTCCAAGAAAGAGATACTCGCACAAACCTTCGACTAGTAAAGAAGTAGAAAATTCCAAACAAAAATTAAAATAAAAAATAACTTGTTACAATTGTGGAAAACAAGGCCACATTACCAAATATTGTAGGTTAAAGAAAAAATTAAGAAATCTTAACCTAGAACCAGCCATTGAAGAGTAAATAAATAATTTTCTCATAGAAACTTCGGAGGAAGAAACAGAAACATCATCCTCCATGCTCTTTGATGAAAACCTCAACATAATCCAACGAGATGACCAACTATCATCGACAGATAATGATAGGCAAATTAACACTCTAACAAGAGAACAAGATCTCTTGTTTGAAGCAATCAATTCCATATCATATCCCCAGGAAAAGAAGGTTTTTCTAGAAAAATTAAAGAAAACTTTAGAAATAAAACCTAGACAAAAGGATTTCATTACCAATAATAAATTTGATGTAAGCAACATATTCAAAAGGTTAGAAAATACTTCAGCAAAGCCAACCACAATTCAAGATCTCCAGACGAAGATTAATAACCTAAAAAGAGAGGTTAAAGAACTTCGTCAACAACAAGAAATCCACTAAATTATCCTTTCTCAGCTCGAAGAAAGCAGTGATTCCGAGAATACTGAAAAGGATATAGAAAATGAAATTGAAAATGTAGAAGATGAAATGTTTATGGGATTAATCAACAAGATTAAAATCCAAAATTTTTAAATAAACATTAAAATCATTATCAATGATTTTGTCTTAGATACTATGGCCCTATTTGACACAGGGGTTGATTCAAACTATATTTTAGAAGGATTAATTCCTACAAAATTCTTTGAAAAAACTTCAGAGAAACTAAGTACAACAAGTTGATCTAAATTAAAAATCAATTACAAATTATCCAACGCAATCATTGAAAACTAAGGTCTTAGGATTAATACAAACTTTCTTCTGGTAAAAAACCTTAAGAACGAAGTAATCTTAGGAACTCCCTTCATTAGAGCCTTGTTTCCTATCCAAATATCTAAAGAAGGAATAACTACAAATCATTTAGGAAGAAAAATTATATTTAATTTTTCTACTAAACCAATCTCCAGAAATATAAATCTTATAGAAAATAAGATTAACCAAATTAACTTCTTAAAAGAGGAAGTATCTTTCAATAACATCCAAATACAATTAGGAAAACCTCAAATAAAATAAAAAAATTCAAACTTTGTTAAGTCATATTGAATCAATTGTATGTTCCGATTTGCCACATGCATTCTGGGATAGAAAGAAGCATATTGTCAATCTCCCTTATGAGAAAGATTTTAGGGAAAAACAAATTCCCACAAAGGCTAGACCCATTTAGATGAATGAAGAACTGCTTCAATACTATCAAAAAGAAATCAAGGATTTGCTTGACAAAGGCTTAATCCAAAAAAGCAAAAGCCCATGGTCTTGTGTCATCAGGAATTCTGGATTCTTGAGAATTGAACATTTTGTTGAATAGGTCAAACCCTTGTTGGACTTGTTCTGGATAGATTGCTGAAGTTAGTCCGAAAAAATTCCACCATTGGAGAAACCAATTCGGAAAATTGTATATTGTGTTATTTTTGAAGTAAATTAACCAGGAATGTTTGAATTTGTTATTTTGATGCCAAAAGGCATTGGTCCAGGCATCAATATAGTCCCAATATGTGTATCCTGCCGGGTCAAAGGGGGCAGAGAATTTCTTGGGTTGATTGAGATTAGATCCAAAATGTCGAGGTTGCATTACTTTTAAAATTTGGATGGTCCAATGTGTGTTCAGACTTGGGTCATTGGAGTCTTTAAAATATTTGATGGATGCTGAGTTTGTGTCCACCAAAATGAACTCATAAAATTTTCTTGTTTTGTTGATGGCCGTAGGCCTGAAATGAAATCCCTGTGGGAATGCCTTTGTTGTCGCCTTGAAGGAATTTTTGTCCCAAAATTCCGGCTTCATCTGCAAAACAGTAAAAAATTTATTTTTTGAAACATAACTGTTAGTAGACTTTGGGGTAGGATTTTGTTGGGCTAGTGTTTGTTTGCCTTTTGAATTGCTAATCGTTTTGGTTTGCTTGGCTGTTTGTATTTGTTTTTGGAGTTCTATTTCAGAATCATCATCTGATTCTGAGGCCATTTCTGCCCAGGTCTTTTTGGCTAGTTTTGGAATTTTGGCAAGACCCATGTCTTCGAGGGCCTGAAGAGTTTGAATTGACCAGGCGTAGTCTGCCACAGTTTGTTTTGTTGTTATTGGCTAGTCTGATATTTTAGTTGGATGATACTGTAGCAGTAAGACCCGTGGTTGAGAAAGGGCAGTAAGACTAAGGTGTATTGTTCAAATAAATATTGAGACATAATATACTGGTGGCTATAGAAGTAACGTTCAAACTATATTGTTTGTTTTTTTATAAAAGAAAGAGAATTTTTTCCATTTTTCAGATCCAAGAAATTTAGTAATATATATGCTTATAGAAACATTTTTATGGAACCATATGACGACAAAGATACTAGAGGATGAATTCAATATGTCTCGTCTTTTGTGCTCTTTCTCCCGCATTTCGTTTAGATCTAACTCATCCTTATCTTCATCCTCAATGAATTCTCCCAAAAATAATAATAATTTGCTCAATGAGCACGAAAACCAGACCCATGAGGTCACCCCAAAACACAATCTCTTCGATGAGGAAGTCCAATTCGAAGATATAAATCAAAACATGAATGACTGGAACATTCCATAAATTCCTTAGGACACCATATATGTTCCTAAAACAATTAAAGACAAACATAATTTTGATTACATAATCAAAACTGTAGAAAATAATATTCCTCTAGGACAAGATATAGGGGAAGAATTTCATTTACTTTCAAAAAACTAAATTTATGAACATAGCCGTAAATATAAATATTTACACATAGGTTGTGTACAAGTAGCCATCAAACCCTTAATTGATATGGGCATAGATCAACAATTTTAATGTGCCTTAGAGACACTATTCATTTTCTTCCTTTTTGGATGAAGAACCTTCTTCTTCCTCTTGTTGAAGAAGTTGGAGAACTTCTTTTAAATTCTTAGCTAAACTTTCCTTAGACTTTGAGCTGGCTAAGAAAGCTGCTAGTTGTGACTTTTGATTTAGAAACAATGAAGTCTCCGGATTAGCAGGCTTTAAGAATTCTGGGTGTGCTTGAAATCAGTTCTTGACTTGGTCTGGTGCCGCCTTTGAAGTATCAAATTGGGTCCCCCATTTGACAAAAGCATGTCTCTGCAATGGTGGGAATTGTTTACTGCTTTCTGTTTTCCCATACCTATATTGTCATGAAAAAATCCAGGACAATGCAAAGTTGGAAAAATACATCAAGTCATCAGGAATTTTGGATTATATATATATATATATATATATATATATATATATATATATATATATATATATATATATATACACACGCCTTTTTGGAGTTGGAGCTACCACAAACCAAGGTAATAGAAGGAGTCAAGTTTCCTCTTGAGAGGGTATCGTCATCCCAAAATAAGGGAAAACGACCCATGTCAAACTCTGACAAGATAACAATTGCCAATCATGTATGTCGCCTGCCACCTGCCACGTTGCCTGGCTCCTAAAAAATCTCTTGGAATGTGCTTGACCTCAAGAAGGAGAATTACTTCTTGTGTGCTATTGAACGAACACAAACCAATGCTCGGTATATGCTTGCTTCACCACATGAATTTGTTGCATTTCTCAAGGAACTCCATACTTTGTCTCAGAGCTAAGATTTACATGCTTTTACACCTTATAATTAGGATACTTACCTGGCTTCAGAATTCGGTATATACTAGCAAACTTCATATGCCAACAATGCAAGTTCAACAAAGTTGCTAACTTTAGCCTTCACTGAATTTCTTGTACAACATGGTGCTTCATTTAGCTAAATTTTCTTTTATGCCAACACATGTAACAACTATTTGACAAGTTATATGTTTCATTAATAAACCTGAGAAACAAAAGAAAAGCACATTCTACGACAGTTGTCTGACAAAATCGACTTAGAATGTAGCACATTCTAAGACGGGTTTATCTCCAAACCCGACTTAGAATGAACAACATTCTAGACGGTTTTTCGGATCATAACCCGTCTTAGAATGTTCACCCTTCTAAGACGGTTATAACCTAAAAATCATAGTAGAATGATGGGCATTCTAACAAGAATTTGGAGAAAAACCCGTCTTAGAATTGTGTGCATTCTAAGACGGTCGCACAACCGTTGTCGTAGAGTCTTTGATATTCTACAACAGCCGCTTCAAAGACGGGTGAAAACCGACATAGAAAGGCGCTTCTGTAGTAGTGCCTTGATATCTCAGAATTAGATGGAAAAATGCAATGCTTCTAGTTTCCAATTTTAGTTTTTTGATTGGTCATATTTTTGTGAGGGTAACACTTATGCCAATAGGCTAGCCACTCAGTGTGGATACTCTTGGTTTTTCTTGGTGGGATTCTATGCCAAGTTTTCCTAATAGTTTATTTGTTAATGACAAGCTAGGCTTTCCTAGCTACAGGTTTAAATAGTTATTATTCTGGGCTTGCTTGGCTTTGGCTTGGTCTCCCCTTGCTGTTGTACTTGAACCTGCTAATTATTCTTCTTTTATATATTTGGGAGTTGTTGCCTTGGGAAGTGGTTGTTTGAGTGCCAACATAATTGAGATGTGACCAACACTCACTCTTTGTGGTCTTTCCTTTTGCTTATAAAAAATTAAGACTCTTAAAAAAAAAATTAAAGAGTTTCAGGATTCAACTCATTTTGCTTATTATATTGACCATTTCTACCGTTAGAAAACAACTATAATGACAAACTTTCATAGTTTATGCCCTTAAATTTCTGGTCAAACATTACCTTGATTAATTTATAAAAATAACTATTAGTCAAATATAATATGTTAAACAAAGAAAATAATTAGTAACCCATAAGAAAAAAATATAATATATAAAAAAACGACCAAATCCTTCCATAAGTCAAAAAGAAAATATTAGGATTACCTAGTCATGCAGGAGTTCCGTTCTTCCTTTTTTTCATCTCTCTCTACATCTTTATCTGTCATTTTATTTATCTTTGTCTTCTTCTTATCCTTTTCTCAATCATCTCTCGTTTATAGTTGTCTTTAACCTAAGACTAAAATAAAAAGGAAACAAATATAGAGATGTATTATTCGGATGAATAAAAACAAGAAAGAAAGAAATACTTATTTAAATGAGTAGAAACAAATAAAAATTATGTAAAAATAATAATTTTACATTAATTAAAAAATTTACTCCATTTTTTTCTTAACATAAAGTTATTATTTTTTTTATAAATCTTTTATGTAATAAAAAAATATTTAATTTTTTAAGAAATTAAAAAAATGAAAAATAGAAAGATTAATTTTTTCTCCCATTTCATGCCAATTTGAAAGTGTTTTATGATGGATCTCATAGAAATAACTTGTCTCCATATTATTTCTCTTCTCGAGCAAATAGAAAAATTTGACATTTTTATCTCATCTCCCCATTCTCTATTTCTTTCCACTTCATTTTTACACAAACAAATATAGAATGACTCACGCACATTAATGACATCATATATATGCATGAGAATGGATTCTCTCATGATGATTTTTTTAAATAACCATATCATTACAAAATTTGTATTCATCTCTCTTTTTAGACATACACAAATTTTAAAATGGTCACCTATTTCCATGCATGTTGGTCAACACCATTAAAGAGAGGATCTATGCAGTGGCCATCTTATGAATTTTTAGTAGTCATTTAATTCTTGTAAAAAAATTAAGTTATTTAATTGTTTTAAAAATAATAACACCATTTAATTAATGAGAGGATCCATTCCCATCCCATGTCTTGCATCTATAAATGAAATTCATCACATCATGTCCCTATAACATTGCTTCACCCAAAAGAGCTAAGACAAGCTCCTTCTTGTTAAAAAAAAAAAAAAAAAGAAAGAAGAAAAGTAAAGGTCTCTAGGTGACATTTTGTGAGATGGAGATCATAAACCCTATCACCAAGGAAAAGACCTATGTGTTTCCTGTTGGATATAAGTTCGATCCAAATGATGATGATCTCGTGAGTTACTACCTGAGGAAGAAGATCATACGTGAACAACTCCCTGAAAAACTCATTCAAGAGTCTGATGTGTTTGGAACTGAGCCTTGGGGACTGCCAGGAGGTTGTTAAAAAAAATTATATATATATATAACTAAATTAATCCTTTCTTTTGCATATGCCCCTTAAATTATCCATGATCCTTTTTTAATGTGTATTGTCTATAAAAAAATCCATTTTTCCCATACCCTATGAATGCTTATGCGTGGGAAATGAAACTTCCTAATTAGGATTAGAAGTTGCTATACACCTTCAATGGAATAATTTAGCAATATATATATGTAAATTCCTTTGTATATCATTCAAATAATTATGTTCAAAGCTAACAACTCTTAAATCTATCTTGATTGATGTTTAGGCCATTTGCATGTTATTGGAATGTGTATAACATGTTTTCCACCATTTGATTACATCAATAATTAGTTTTATGCTATAAAACTCATGAACTCTTACAATTCTACTCTCGTGCTCAATGGAACCTTGTTTTCATGTTTCGTGTTGTTTTTCTAGGTTTAATCTTGAATTTTATTCGAACTTTATTGAACTTTAATTAAATAAGATGATGCATTATTTTGGCTTTTGTTGAAGATATAAAATAATGCAAACACCTTCTTCGGTACAAATAAGTCATTTCCATGATTCATTTCTCATCACCAAATTACTAAATTTTTCTTCTGGATGAAGATTTCATTTAAGATAATTTCTGTCTTGATTTTGGATGAAAATCATATATAAATTATTTGTATAATGAGCTAGAATTAGTTTTCAATGGCTCACGCAAAATTGTTGCACAAGTTGACTTCCCATAGGCAAGAAAACTAGACCAATGTCTTGTGTTTTATATTTTTATTTTAACAAAAGGAATCAAAATAAAAATCAGATATTAGATTTATTCGGGGTCAGATTAAGATCTCATGCGTAAAAGAATAGCAAAACGACCAATTGGGGAATGTTTTAATTACCATACATGTAGCTTTCTAAAAGTGTTATATGATTTTTGGCAAATTTTTAGATGTTGCATGTTTATGCATGTAATGAATGATTGTGATATATAATACATTCATGATGACATAGAACTCACACTTTTTGTTTTTTTGAAAGGAGGGAGAAATTGAAATAACAAAAATAAAAGGAATTTTTAACTCATGTAAAAAAAAAGTCTAATAAAATTAAAGGTGTCAACATAGATCAATCCAATCCAACTCAAGATATAGAAAAATGGTTGGATTGGGAATCCCTTTTGTCATTGAGTTAAAAATTTCAACCCAATCCTTATAAATTAGAGGTTGAATTGGACTGATATGTCAAAATTTATAAGAAAATAAAAATAACAAATATAGGTTAAATATAACTCAAGGTTAAGCCAACAAATAAATTAATATATAAGAAATAAGAACATAAATCATTATTATGTACATCAATCATAAGATGAACACAAATAAATTATTATAAATAGTAGTATAATAAACCATTCAAATATCTTAATTTTAGAATTATAAAAAATAATTAAGAAATAAATATATTCAACAGATCAGTTCAACCCAACTTGTTAATCCATTAAATTAATTGTATTGAGTTGAGTTATGCAAATTGGTAAGTTCAATCTTCTAACCTAATCTAACCCATTTTAAACGTTAGATGAGTTGATCCTTTCGATTCCACCCATTTTGACATTCTTAAGATCATCATAAAGATATACATGTCATTGAATTATTTCGCACACTAATTTGATAAACAAATAAAATGCATTCTTACATTTTCTTGGAACCAAGATCAAGACCAAACCTTCATAACTTCCACCAGAACAAATATATCAAAGGATCGTCCATGAAATAAAATATTAATTCTCATTAACTACAGAGATCAAACCTTATTTATTTTACCGCAAACCAAAAACCTCCCTGGTGCAGAAAATGAGCTAAACTAGAGATAAGTGAAAAAACATTAAATCTAGCTCATATACAAAGAAAACCAAATCTGGATTAATACTAGGCAAGAGAAAAACAAGTAGTTAGAGACCTCTTGATGCCTATTGAAAAGAACACATATGAGATATATTGCAAATAATTAAAGGAGAACATGTTTGAAAAAAGAGCAAGTCTCTTATTGACAGACTATCAAGCAACTCCTTCCAAAAGAAGGCTTTACCTTTAGAGGGATCTGACAAGCCTATAATTTTATTTAAAACACCTCTTAGAAGGGAAATTCACATTAGGCAATACTCAGTTGAGTTTAAAAGGGTATAAGCTCAAATCATTGTATAACCTCAAGTGCTATCCACTACGTAGACCCAATGATTTTGCTCCTCTTTGTTTAAAAAAAAAAACACTGCCTAGCAAATTAAATAGTTTTAAAAGCACATTTTTCTCCTAAACAAACAAATTCTTGTACCACCTCTATGTAGGATATAGGCTAAAGTTCTAGAGGTGGTGAATAAATTCTAATTCTCTTTTAACATTTTGGTGTTTCCAAACTTTCTTTCACCCTTCCTTAATTTCAAAACTTGTTTTCTAAAACTAATATACCATACAAGATTTAAAAAGAAACTTCAAAGTATATCCCAAGATGTGTATTGAATGCAAAGACTTGAAGACAAACTTTCAATTACTTGAATTAGATGCAAAATCTTTAAGAGTAGAGAAAAGAAGATAAACGGGACAAAGAAATTATAATGGTTCAGTCTCTTAGGACCTATATTTAGTTGATCTAACAACCTGAGTTAGATCTTTCCACTATGAATTTCAAGTTACAAACATTGCACACACAAAAATTTAAAGAACCTACTCTATCTTGAACCCCTCAAGAAAGAAGACTAAATCCCCTTATAGAAACCTACTATAAGGAATTGAAAAATCCTATTTTAGTTACCCACAAATCTAAGAATCAACAAAAGAGTTAAAGGAATGAATTCACCTAATTCGTGAAAATCATATCATTGCAGCACAAGTTGACCATGTGAGATGCCAAATCTTTGATCTTTTAAAGAAAGATTTGAATCTTGGTACACAAAGATCATCTTAGGTCAAAACCTTTTCTGAGCTCTTTTTTCATGATTCTTTTGATTGAAATTAATTTTGGAAGCTTAGAGACATTACTAGAAAAATATTTTTTTATGACGTTGATTTAACATCGGTCGATAAAAAACCATTGTAGAAAGAAATGTGGTGGCATTTTTGTATATAAATATAACTATTCTAAAATGGTTTTGTAAAAACCATCTTAGAAAATACGAATCTAAGATGGTTTTGCAAAACCGTCTTAGAAGGATGTCATTCTAAGACGGTTTTATAAAACTGTCTTAGAATATTTTTGAAGTTTTTTAAGGTCTCCCTCTACTCTCTTGTGCCTCTATGTATTCTCACTCTCCCTCTCTCGATATGTACTAAAAAAAACACGTCTTTATTTCTTCCACCTCACTTTTCTTCAAAATCCTATGATTTTTGTTTCTAAACCTCCTTTTTAGACTCAGACAAGCACCCTCTAGTCTCTGTCTCTAACCTTTTCCCTTTCCATCCAACTAACCAAACCAAACTAAGCACTCCCTAACACCAACAATTTATGCATTTCGTAGTGGTGGTCAGATGAGCTCGCCAGACTAAGATCCGACCTCGTCGGCATGGAGGAATCAAAGAAAGGTTGAATCAATGGAACAAGAGCAAATCGGAGAAAGAGGAAGAGAATAAGGTTAGAAGTAGGATTAGGGTTAGGGTTCCTCTTTACTTTACCTGCGTAATTCTACCCTCTTTCCAACAACAACAACAGTAATGTTCGGCTCCATGAACCAGATCGTCTCCACCGAAGACACCGTCGGCCCCATCTCCGCATCCATTACAGTTCCCACACCATCGAAGACAATGTTGTTGCTGTCGAAGACGTTTCTATCGTTTCGGACCCTGAAATCTCTATCAACGATTCTAGCCAGCTCGCGCTCTCATTTCGCAGCCAAGTCTATGTCTTCGATGCTGTTACACCTAATAAGGCACTTTTTTTCCCTTTTCTTTTTTACTTTTTCCCTTGTTTAATCATTGTCTCTTTTGAGAATGAACTAATTTATGCTTCTTTTTTTGTCACTATTACGACGTTGTTTCAGGTTCAAGTTGTGACACCCTCTACCCCGACATACATATAAATAAGAAAAACATATAAAAATGTGGAATTAACTAAAATGATTTTATTTTAAGCATAAAAGAGCTCATGTGGGTAAAAGGGTCACATTCGCTTTACTATTACCAAATAAAACTTTTAAAAACATATTCGGCTTAAAACAAGACTGTCAAAGTTTATAAAAGAAATCTTGTTAAATAGTGAAATAAAATAAAGTAAAACAACATCATGCAATTGAACTAAAAACTTAAGCCTCAATGCCACATTCTATCATAGCATTGTGTTCCATCGTCCTCTAGCACAAGGTTCTTTAAAATCATCCACCTAGTCATCTGGTCCCACAAACACAAGGTTTGAGATCATCACATGATCCAAACACAGACAACACACAACGAGTGAGTTATCACATTTCTAAATAAAATATAGATAAACAAAGACATAATCAATATAAATTATAAAAGTATTTATAAAATAACTCAACTTAATACAATCCACGTTACTTCACCACTTTATCATTTAAAATTCATTTTCAATCGCCAATCACGTTATACATGAATCACACACTCAAATCAATGCTTAACAACACTGATCAATTTCATAATAAACCATTTATGGGCG
The DNA here is from genome assembly GCF_000004515.6 of Glycine max. Taxonomy (NCBI): domain Eukaryota; kingdom Viridiplantae; phylum Streptophyta; class Magnoliopsida; order Fabales; family Fabaceae; genus Glycine; species Glycine max. The sequence continues at coordinate 34,798,752 of NC_038255.2, read as the reverse complement.
TTATGCAACAATTATACTAAGACTTAAACCTATATGCAATGTGGTACCATATCAGTGAAAAACAAGACAAAGCACTTAGGAGTACGTAACAAGACACGTCACTAATGGGTATGTCCGATCATTCTCACTAAGTAAAATCATAATGTGACTAGTCAGGGTCACTCTATTTTGCGAGAATGTTCCAAACATATGGGATCAATATAGATTTTAAGGAACACTTAAACTAAGTGTATTTACCCTTAAGGCCTAAACTCCGAAGAATCTATTAGGGTTTCACCTTCCTGATTCAAGTCCAACCCCTAAAATAACTTTTGCATGCAGACACTGTTCATGAATTATACAATATCCACGACCTCACACTTGTTTTCAAACACATTTAACACATTACGCTACAATTTAATACCTTAGGTTCCTAACTTGGAACCCTACACTTTTCTTTTAATACCTTGCACATTGTGCCACAATTTAACACCTCAGGTTCCTAATTTTGGAACCCTACACTTTCATTTTAACACCTCATGCATAAACATTTTTCTCAAGGTAAACACTAGTCCAGTTATTGTATAATTCACAACTCACAACATAGATAATTGTCACATCAAGTATTAACCACACACTTATTCACAACCATATCTTATATCCACAATTTAACATCTCACAATGTCATAATCAACCATCACGTGTTTGTAGAAGCAAAGCTTCATGATGAATCAAGATTGATTCAAAGATGTTTTGATGATAACAAAGGTGATGACAAAAAGCTCAAAGGTCAATCATGATAATCAAAGAATGAGTTCAAGATGTTCAATATTGAATCAAGAACACTTCAAGGTTAAGAGGAAATTTGATTCAAGAATCAAGAATCAAGATTCAAGGTCAAGCTTCAAGAATCAAGATCAAGATTCAAGACTCAAGATTCAAGAATCAAGAGAAGACTTAATCAAGATAAGTATGAAAAGGTTTTTTCAAAAACTGAGTAGCACATGGATTTTTTCAAAACATGTTTACCAAGATTTTTACTCTCTGGTAATCGATTACCAGATTATTGTAATCGATTACCAGTAGCAAAATGGATTTGAAAAAGTTTTCAAATGAATTTACAACGTTCCAATTGATTTCAAAAAGCTGTAATCGATTACAATGTTTTGGTAATCGATTACCAGTGCCTTTGAACGTTGAAATTCAAATTCAAATGTGAAGAGTCACATCCTTTCATATAAAAGCTTTGTGTAATCAATTACACTGATTTGGTAATCGATTACCAGTGATTGTTTCTGAATAAATCAAAAGATGTAACTCTTCAAATGGTTTTTGACTTTTTCAAATTGGTTTTAAGTTTTTCTAAAAGTCATAACTCTTCTAAATGGTTCTCTTGACCAGACATGAAGAGTCTATAAAGCAAGGCTTTGTTTTGCATTTTAAAAAGAATAACAATCATCATTCATACAATCCTTTACAAGCCTTGAATCTCTTTGAATTCTTCTTCTTCTTTGTGCCAAAAGCTTTCCAAAGTTTTCTGGTTTTCTAAACCTTGAAAACTTGTGCTATTCATTCTTTTCATTCCTTCTCCCTTTGCCAAAAATAATTCGCCAAGGACTAACCGCCTGAATTCTTTTTGTGTCTCTCTTCTCCCTTTTCCAAAAGAACAAAGGACTAACCGCCTGAATTCTTTTGTGTCTCCCTTCTCCCTTGTCAAAGAATTCAAAATGACACAGTCTGAGAATTCTTTTGATTCTTCCCTTTCCCTTATACAAAAGTTTTTAAAGGACTAACCGCCTGAGAATTCTTTTGTATCCCCATTCACAAAGTATCAAAGGTTTAACCGCCTGAGATCTTTGTCTTAACATATTGGAGGGTACATCCTTTGTGGTACAAGTAGAGGGTACATCTACTTGGGTTTGACTGAGAACAAGAAAGGGTACATCTCTTGTGGATCAGTTCTAGTGGAGGGTACATCCACTAGGTTCAAAGAGAACAAGGGAGGGTACATCCCTTGTGGATCTTTGCTTGTAAAAGGATTTTTACAAGGTTGAAAGAAATCTTAAGGACCGCAGGTCGCTTGGGGACTGGATGTAGGCACGGGTTGTTGCCGAACCAGTATAAAAACTCTTGTGTGTTTGTCTCCTTCTTCCCTACTCTTTTACTTTCCGCTGTGCATTTTAATTTCCGCTTTTACTTTTGGTTAAGTTTCTCTTCTACTCCTTATTCTCTTAACAACATAGTAAAAGCCTTAGAAGAGTAATTTTTTAATCAGTAAAAGTTTAGGAATAATTAATTCAACCCCCCTTCTTAATTATTCTGAGACCACTTGATCCAACAGTGTTTACGTGTATCTCACAAATTAATACATGTTCAACTTTGCACTTATACTTAATCTCAATAACAATGTTATAAAGCAACATGATATCTCACAATTCATCACATATTGAATTTATCACTTATACACAATTTCAATCACAATTTCATGATCCCAATATAACAATTTAACATGCTAATCTAATAAATCTTATCTAAAACACAAACAAATTATACAAAAATGTTTCTCACAACATGGGGAGGAAAGCCCCTCAAACAATTTCACATAATCATACAGGAATAATTACAATACAATAAATATCCTAATATAAACCTCAATTTAATCCTCTAAGGATCCCTACACATGTTCATTCTAACTCTAATTGCGATAAACTCATCCCTTACCTCTAAATGGCCTCACGTGTGTAGTCCGGTAGTGATAGTGGCATCTCTAGTGGTTTCCTAAGATTCCCGAAGCTTTTCCTCCGGTTGCTCTGCTAGGGTTTCCAAGTGCCAGAGAGAAGGAGAAGGGATTCAAGCCTTCGTTGCACTGTCTTTGTGTGAGGGAAATTGATCTCACCACAAACATTATTTCGAAAATTTCAATGGTGGGGATGTGAGAAAATACATTCTGAACCTATGTCCAAATTTCACGACGATCCAACAGTTAATGAGTCTGGGATTGTAATTTTACTTGGATAGGTTTGGGTGTATGAGGGAAAAACAAAGAGCTACATGTGAGGGACATTCCCCTCACCACAAATATTATTTCGAAAATCCCAATGGTAGGTATGTGCGAAAATAAGTTCCGAACTTGTTAATAATTTTAACATAATGATAGTAAAAAATCATCACAAAACAATACTTACTAGCTTGGACTAGTTCTACATGCATAATTAATATAACAGTGGTTAAAAATTTCCACTATATATAATTTTAAAATTATAGAAATTAAAAAACCCTTTGCAAAGAAATAGCCCATTTTCATGTTTGATTTATCTAATTTTGTTTCATGAATCTTAAAATTGACATGAGATTACTCTAGATCGACACATTCCAATCAAAGTGACAAGAGTTGCTTAGATCGAAAGAATTGAAGGGGTCATGTTAGAAATGTAATGCAAAAATGGGTTTCTCCAACCCAAAAACTTAATCAAAATTGTTCTCTTTCGTTCTTGATCGGAATGAAACAATTTTTCCCCAAAAACTTAACCAAAATTGTTCTCTTTCATTCTTGATCAGAATGAAACAATTTTTATATTATGTTGCTTGGATGGGAGAGGTGATTTGAATCCCTCAATTGGATTCGTAAAACTCACCACAAGAAAAATGTTTGATTTTGATACATGCTTGAATGAATCATTTTATTTAGAAGTGTAAGTGATCGAGGTTATTGAGTTTAGCTTATTTTTTAATCCAATCTAATTAAATTTAATTGGGTTAAATTTGATTGTATTTACCTTTCTTATTGTCAATCCAATCTAACACAATCCAACTTTAATTGGATTTAATTGGATTGGGTTGATTATTGAGTTGAATCATTAAAAATTGTCACCTCTTTTAAGTATTGGAAAAAAATTAAAGAAATCCTCCAATTCAAAAATAGTATGAATGTTTTATTTTTTTACAAAATAGTAAGGATATTTTTAAATATTAATGTTCATAAAACATTGTACTTGTTGGATAATCAACACTTTCTCAAATAAAATTACTCACACCCACCAAGGATCATGAGAACATACACAAAGATTACACCGTAGAAAAATAATAACAAACACAAGAATTTAACGTGGTTAGACACTTCTTGTCTACATCCACGTAATCGTCTCAAAAAGCATTTCATTATCACAAAAATTATTACAAGATTATGACCCACCCCAAATAGTGTATCACTCTACAAACCCAAGTACCTCCCTCAATGGTTACAAGAAATGATAATACTCTCACACAAAAACACTTTTCTCTCAACAAAGTGACTTTGTTTCACAATCTCTCTTCTCACACACTCTCTCTTCATGTGTTATGTTTCTCCACTAATTCTCTTTTCTATTTATAGTGAAGATTGTTACCAACTATAATAAATAAGTTATCTTGGAAGTTGAAACAAAAACAACTTCCAATACATCCATTCAACTAAGGTTCATCTAGTAAAATGCAATCTTTCACTTTGCATTTAAGCTACGTAAACCTTAGTGATAAAAATTCAATTCCCAATATGTATGCACCTTATCTTTTGGTTTGAAACTATACAGTACTATTCATATGATAAACAGAAAAAAAATCATAAATATATACTCACAATATCATTCATAAAAAAATACATTACCTTAAAATAAAAAATAAGAGATAAACTCTAAAACAATGTATTACATTGAGAATGAAATGTGTTTAGTTTAAGGTTTTTATAGTAGTAATTTAATTATATGCAAGTTGGGTTGAGTTTTGGTAGGATCTAAAATTCCAAACACGTCACAATCCAATTTTAATTAGATTCATTAAACTAAAACCAATTCAATCTAATGACTCAATCTAACCCATAAAAATCTAATTGAGTTGGGTTAGATTGGGTGGGTTCGCAGATTAGATCCTATCTGTATACTCTCCTAATTTATTTTCAAATACATTGATCAAAACACAAGGTGGAAAAACTCCTTAAACAATTTTATCATTCATAGAACAAAATGAGAAAAATCAAACATGAAAATAGACTTTTTTTTTATCGGAGGGAATTGAAGATAGTGTTAGTGAGTTTATAATAACTCACGCACTCTGCTTAATTAACTAATTGAATTAGACCACCTTAAAAAGTAGTTTTTAGTTTTCTAACTTTTAAATATTAAACTAGCAACTAAAAACCACCACTATGTTAATATGCATCCAAAAACACGACTAAACTAATAAATATTATTTTGTGTAATTTTTAACTTCCACTATGTTAAAATTATTAACCACGTTAATTCTGAGCTAACGGAAGGACCAAATTGATCCAAATTTAAAATTTAAAGACTAAATTAAATTTCCTAAAAAAAAGATAACAAACCAAATCTAAAAAATAAGACAAATAACTATATGTATTATTTAGCCTATTATTTATAACATGTATTTTCTTCAAAGACTAGCGTATCAAATTATTTTTCCCTATGTAGAATCTGGCATGCATTAATATTATAAAACATTTCTTAATATTGTAAAATAATTAAAATATTAAATATATTTAATGTTTTAGTAATAATATAAAATTTAACCTTATTTTATAAGTTAAAATATATTTTCCGTTTCTATAAATGTGAAAATGTTTAAAATTCATTCTTGTAAAATTTTTAATATGTTTTTCGTTCTCACAATATGTTTTTGTAAAATCCAAACTTATGATGATGACCTTTTTTTTTATCGATTATGCATATAATTGATGTAAATGTGACGTTTTTTACATTGATTATGCATATAACTGATGTAAAATGTGTCATGTTTACATTGATTGTGCAGATAGTCGATGTAAAAAAGCAATCCACATATTGCTCTGGGTAAAAAAATGACATGTCGATTTTGTGAGGACCAAAAAACGTATTAAAATTTTTGCAGGAATGAATTCCAAACATTTACATATTTATGAAGACTTAAAACATATTTTAGTCTATTTTATAACATAAAAATATGTCACATTTAATACTATCTTATTTTATATTTTATTTTTTCACAAGTTTTAATTAAGATGATTTGTCAAGGGTCTAGCTTAGTTGATCCAACAAGATGTATGAGTTATTGTAAACTTGTAAAGACCGTCTTTGATTTCAACCTATAAGAAAAAAAAAATATTTGATACTTTGCATTTTAGGCTTCTTCCAAAATCATTAAATGCATGCCTTATTTTAGATTTTCTTATTCCTTAAGTTTCCTCCTTCCTAAAACATTAATATATGATAATTAATTTTTAACTTAAGGAAAAAGTCAACTGAAAAAAAGTGCTTGGAGATGAAAAATATAGAATCATGCATTCATTTAAGAGTTTTGTACATCTTTATCAAACAATTAAGAAATTTAGCCCAATTAATTAACTAGTGTATGCGTGCGAGTTGTGATAAATTCTTAATATTTGAGTTTGATTTTTATGGATAAAAAAATATATTGATCAATATTCTCTTAATACTAAAAAAGAGATAAATAAGTAAATATATTAGTAATATGACAAATTTTCCTTATTTTAATAAGATAAAGTTTTGCTTCTCAGTTTAAATATTTACCTTACATTATAATTTCTTTTGTTAAGTTAAAAAAATAAAATACCATAAAAAGTTAAAAAAAAATAAAACAATTAGGGATTGATAATGATAAAGTGGGATACATAAAATATTAACATGCTACCATGAGTCCATGATTATTTGTGTATAATAATTTTTTTTTGCATATTATTATTATTAGACTTAAATATATTTTTAATCCTTAATAAATATTTAATTTTTGTATTTTTTTTCTAATAAATTTTTTTTATTGAGTATATAATAAAATAACAATTTTATTTTTAATCATTATATTTATTTTTAGTTCCGGCTAAATTAATAAATTTTATGTTTATTTTTTGATAAAAAATTTTCACTTGTTATTAATTGAAACTAAAATAAAATTTATTAATTTATTATAAAATAAATAAAAAATTTATTAATTAATTAAGTACTAAAACAAAATATTAAACACTAAAAAGTTTTAGAGTTAACCAAGTAGAGTAACTCAAAAGATGCCACCGATTAAATAAATAAAATAAAATAAACTGTCAATGTCAAACGTGTAACACATGTTGAACAGTCCATGGTCAATTGACCGAGAGAAGAAAGTTACTCCTTCAGCTACACATGTACCACGCACGATCAGTACTACATTAGTTGTAATTTTTACAGTGCTCATGCAATTTTCTTTTTACCCACAATAATTAAATATATAAAAAATTATAACAATTCAAACAGATTATTTAATCAATTAATCGAATTTTATTTAATTACCTAAGCTTGTATGTTTTCTTTATTATGTAAGAATAAAAAATAAATACAAGAAAATTTACAATAATTCACACACATTCAACTTAAACATGTTTCTTAATTAATTATAATATTAATCTCATTAAAAAGTAATTAAGGTGACACTTGTTTTAAATATATTTTGTTTTTATTTTCCAAAAAAAAATAGAAAATAAGAATAAAAATATATTTGCTTAAAATTTAAAAAAGATTTTTTTGAAAATATTTTCAAAAATAATCCTAAAATTAAAAATAAAAAATCAATATTTTTGATAACACTTAAAAATACTTTTTTCTTCATACATGTTTTTTAAATTTTAAAAATTTGAAAATAGAAATTATTTTTAAATAATAAAAATAAAAACAAAAAATCGACACTCAATCCAAGCGTGACTTAATATTTTTTGTCATATCCAAATTCAAAATTGAAGCCAACTCAATGTATTTAATGAATTATTTATTTGATATTAATTTTTTTACTGCATTTATTTGATAGTAATAAATTCTACCATTTCTTTTTGTGAAAACGTTCATCCACCTCTTGAAAATAATATATAAATATATAGAAAAACCGTCAATTCCTACCACAAAGTCAAACATAAATTAAGACTTCTAACCATATATGAGTTATGTTTTCTCATTTTTTTCATTTCTCTCTCCACATCTGATATCTCTTTCCGTCTCTCTCTTATCAGACACATCCATCACTCTGCATGTCTTTTATCTATAAATTAAATTCCTTACATCATGCCTTGCCACAGTGATTCACTCTAAGAGCTGAGACAAGAAGTCCCTTCCCTTCTCCTTCTTCTCCAAAGGCAAAGGTCTTTGAGATGGAAGTCTTAAACCCAATTGAAGGCAAGACCTACAAGCTCCCAGTTGGATACAGATTTGATCCAAGTGATGAAATTCTTGCTGGTTACTACCTTAGGAAGAGGATCATGGCCCAACCACTCCCTAATGACCTCATTCAAGACTGTGATGTTTACCAAACAGTGCCTTGGGAGCTGCCAGGAGGTTGGTCTAGAACACAAACACAAATCCTCTCTTTCCATTTGCTTTCAATTTATTTTTTATTTTTTGTACCATCTGACTTTCTAGTGGAACCCAAATGTATACCTATTCAAATTTCGATCTTTTAGGTTAGTTACAAAACTAATCATTAGTTTCAAGTTTGGTCACACTTAAACTTTTGTGTTCTTCATAAAAATTTATTCTACAGGGATCCAACTAAGCCTTTGGGTCAAGTTTGATGTGTGTTGTCGCTGAATTATTGTTTTTTTTTTTATTGTTCTTTTGTCAGTGAACAATGTGTCTTGTCTTAAAAAAAAATCCAATTTTTCCATGCCCCAATGAATGAACAAACCAGTTGGATCAAAATGGTGTTTTGATTGAGTTTAATCTCGTTTGTTTTCTTTTCAGGTGGTAATAAGTATTTGAATTGGCAGAGGTTTTTCTTCCATGATTTGAGGACCTGTGTGTTCGATAACCTTAACAAGAGAGAAGCCGGGAACGGTCAATGGAGAACAATAGAGGAAGCTCAAGATGTTGAGCTCTCTAACGATCAGGTTGTGGCAAAAAGGAACGTTTTGGCTTTCTGGGAGGCCAAGGGCAATGGTTTTGCCAAATCTAATTGGCTGATGCATGAATTTCGCCTTGTGTCGAAATCACTTCCTTCCATGGTAAACAATACAACAGTATCCACTGTCATTATTACTAAAAATTATAAACATACATTCACTCCTTTTATCGTCTAAATTTTACTTTTTCTTTTCTTTCTCTACCTTTACTGCTCTTCTTTTTTCTCTCCCTTCTTTTTACCTCTAAATGGGGTGAACATTTATAATGACACTTACCATGACTCTAATTAAAATTGACCACATTTAAAGCAATGCATTTTATTTCAATTAAGCTTACGAGTTGCATTTGGTTTTTGAGTCTTGTGTGTGAGTATCTAATGACTGAATTTTGAACTCTAATGTAGGTGTCTTCTGTGGCTGTGTACCGCATATTCGAGAAGAAGGAGGGAAGAAAGGGAAAGAAGGCGAAAGGGTCTGAAGGGGAGACCTCTAGCAGCAGCAGCAGTGAGGAAGAAGTTATGGATGAGGCACCCATTGTCATTGATTTCACAATGGAGAGTTGCATTGGGACTGGTCCTCCCTCTCCTGCTACTAGTGAAAATTCCTAATTAGTTAGACTACAAGTTGCTCAAAACCTTCAATAGTGCAAGATATCAATTGTGAAGCCCATAGGCACCAAATTACTATTATGATTATCCTTCGACTTAATTAATATTTTAGTCTTTGAATTTAAGATATATATTTTTTAATCTTTGAAATTTAAAAATGTTTTTTTTGTCTTTGAATTTTGAAGAATTATTTTTTTATCTCTAACATTTTTATGTCAATTTATTGTATTTTGTGACAGTTTTAAACATCTTATGACAATTTTGAAATACAAATTCAAATTGAATCAATACTATGACTTAATTTGAAAAATCAATTCATTTTCTTGCCATTTCAACAAATTTTAAAATAAGTATAGAAATTAGTTTTTGGTATCAAAACTAACTTTAAACAATGTTTAATTGTCATTAGTCTCTGAATTTAGGATGTGTGCTTTTTTAAGTTTCTAAATTTAAAAAAAAATTCTTGAATTTTAATAAATTGTTCTTTTTAGTCTCTATTATAATAAATTGATGCTCTATGGTGATTTTTAGTTTTCATAAATTATAGTGTTATAAAACTGTCACAAGACACTAAAAATCGTCATTAAATATCAATTTATTATGTTAAGGACTAAAAAATAAATTGTCAAAATTCAAGGACAAAAAAGATATTTTTAAAGACTAAAAAAACATATCCCTCAAATTTAAAGACTAAAACAGCAATTAAATCTTATGCTTTTGGAGTGTATGATCTCTTTATATGGAAGTTTGTTTTGTGTATGGGCTCGTAAATTTACTAATAAGAAGCAACTGTTTATTATTCATTAATTGGTAATACTCTCCACTAACGTGCTTTATTTTATGAAAAAAAAATGCTTATTTAGTATTTGGTATAAATTTTTATCTTCCTACAGACTCATTCATTGTAGTGTTTGTAATTCTTTTTAGTCCTTACTGTTAGGAAAAATTTACCTTTTAATTCTTACCATTTTGTAATAATCAGGATAAAAAAGAGTACAAAAGTCTTTGCACATGAAATGAAATGGATGATTTTTAAGTATAGGATTAAAAAATAAAATTTGTTTATGTATACGATCAAATGAGTATTTTTCGTTATTTTATTTTGTATGTCAAATTGAGAATGGTTATCATGAGGGGGAAATGAAAATCCCTATTCCGAATAACGTTGACTGTTGCTTATAATTATCAAAAGGGAAATGATTTTTTTGAGACAAAAATACGATCCAAAGTATGGTAACAATAATCCAAAGAATACACACAAAAGGGGGGCATCCACCAAAGAAAGTAGAGAAGAGGTTCTTTATTATCTAATCATAACCTTTATGAAAAAATAAGCGATACCCTATGGGTATAGGCATACAAGCCTCGCAACAAGGATCGTAGTGCCTAAGTTTTTGAGGCACCAGCACGTGGATTTGATTCGCATCCTTCTTTCCATAGCACTCAATACTCCATTTATGAAATTCTTCCTTTCAGGTTAAGGAGCAAAAGATTATTATTCTTCTTGGTGAAAGTGAGGATATAAGGAAAATAGATATTTGAACATCTTCGAGTATATATGGTTCAAGGAATAAAACTAGATTTTTATTGTGAAATCTATATATCAAATGTGTCTTTTTGACAATAAACTTTTCTTCTAATAGGAAGCAAGGCAAAGCGGATTTTGTTTTAATAGGTTACTCAAAAGGCATTTTAGTTATAATAATGATTGATAGCCACTTTAGTCCTCTGAAATTTAATAAATAAAAAAACTATGCATTGTCATTAAAAAAATATTCGACATGATAAGAATAATTGAATTATAAAACTTGGCGTTGGTCGAGTTAGTGAAGCGAACAAGGCACAAAAGGGAAAACTTGGTGTTGGTCAAGTAGGTGAAGGGGTGAAGGCACAAAATATTCTTATAAGATTCTCCCGCAAGCTTAGATAACGCAACCCCTCGCATTGAGAATAAGATTCTTGTCAATAATGCCCACGCTGTTGACGATTTATAAAATTATTTTTGCGGTTGTTGAAACCATCAATTACAAGAACAATCGTACTAATATAGATCTATACACTTACTACCAAAATATATAGTAACATACATAATTAGATATGGGAATATTACAAATAGACCGAAACCCGGAAATCCCATCACCTTCTTTCAAATTGAATCCCATTCCCCCTACAAGTGGTGCTGGACCGCATTAGGTTTTCTGTTTTTATAATTTCAAATGGTTGTGTACAAATCAATTCATACGTATCAATAAACTAAATAACCCTCTTATAGATATTTGATAAATGAGGTACATAATACTAAAACGCTCAAATATTTAATTGTAAGAAAAAACACACTAATAACACAATGAAATTTATTAAACATCATAAAATTTCATAAATCTCACTTTTTATTTATTAAACTTTACTCATGACTTTATAATAATGGGTAAAATATGTTCTCAATATTTGGACTTTTAATGAAACTTATTTTACTCCCTCAACTTTAAATTTAATCAATTTAGTCTCCAAATTTTATAAAACTCGGTCGATCATTTTTGTTATCCCTCATAGTGAAGATCATATGCAATGAAAAACAAAAATTACTGTTTTTTAAAGTTGGAAGGACCAAATTGATGAAAGTTAAAGTAGCCAGACTATAGCGTTATCCATGATATATACATTTTATTAGTAAAGTATGGATACTTTGTACATGGTGTTAAGACATTGGATTCAACAAGCATGTGAGGTATCTCTCAACGTGAGCATAGTATGTAAAGAAAAATGAGTCAAGTTCAAAAGCAACCGAGTTAGAACTGCCGACCAAAGTTTATTGCAGCCATGGTAGTAGAATCTTTGATATAGGGGATTTTTGTGAATCACTAGTAAAATTCCTCACGTCACTGACATCATGCACAGTAATGTGAGGTTGCGTAGTATTTGCTGACTTTCCGGGCCAAAATTGTCAAATGAAGCAGACCTACACACTGGACCATATCTACTAAAGTTTCTTTACAATCATAGTCAAGATTTGATGAACAGTGAAAAAATTAGGAGGTGCTGATAACGACGTTCTAGATCTTCTTCTTTTTTTCCCCCTTGTTTCTCATTCTAAATTTTGTTTAGTCATGCACACAAATTCACACTAGAGTCTGGAATCAGTGCGAGATTTTGTGTACATAATAGAAGTTTATTATAATGTTTATTTTGTAAAAGGTCATTGGAGAATGACTCTCCCGCCAAAGTTTTTGTATGTTGAAGATAGCATTGAATCCTAGCTATTATTACATTATAGCATCAAATCCACGTACTAAGGTGTTTCTGTACTTGTGCAGCTTTAACATTTAATGGAGCTGCCAAACATGTAGCTATTGTAATGCTATTTATAACAACAGTGTTTGTTTAACTATGATACCAAAACTAATAAAATGCATTTTGACTTCTATTATTAAAATTTTCCACGAGGGAAAGGAGAGAGAGGGAACAACACAAGCAAAGGAGAAATTCTCATTTTTTTTTCCTACAAGAACAAGGCATCGAGTCATTCAATCTAGGAAACAATGTAACATTATTCACGATGTGACACTTAACAACGTTGCACCAATCTAGCTAAACAAGAACCAAGGCATGCAGCACATGTTCTCTAACATGCTATATGGCAGCATAAAAAAAACTTGAGCAAGAAAAATTAGTTATAATAATCCAATGACGAAGAAAGGAGCTGAATGCAGGGCTTCTTTTTGAGTTGTGACGTAAATGAATAAACAACCAGGTTAAATTCCGACTTTGTACCCTAGAGTCCTATGCATAACATTACATTTCGAAACTGAGCCCAAGATTTTCATTTTCAACAACCGTCATAAATTCTGAACACAAGCTTTTATAACAGCTTCATTCAATAAACCAATACAATCAAGATTGATTAGAAGAATGAAGTAGGAAGAGTTAATTAATAAAAATAAAATTTTATCTTTGTTGTCTTTACCTACTTACAACACATTTTCCACATAAGTGTACCTTACATGTTCAGTCTTATGATAACCTACCATCCACTTTTAGTATGCAAGCAGTTCCATAAGCCATAGAGATCCTGATTTATGAACCCAGTTAGTTGGATCTTAGGATACCCAGATAATTAACTCCACTCCACCATTAAGAATAACCTAACTCTTTATGTAAAGATCGCAAACAATTCCATCATTTGTATCGTACACCATCATATTTTAAATATTTTTTTATGTGCATTGGTGTGACTGTGAGAATTAAGGAAAACAGAAAGAAGTAAATGTTCTGGAAAAATAGTGGGAATAGTAACTAAGTTTTAAAGCAGCAAACTTGAACAAGGGATAGAGTTGAAACTGGTATACAAATGGTGTAGGTAGAAAGAAAAGATTTAATTAAGTAAAATGAGGAGCCCTATATATGTGTAACAAAGATTTTTGAAGATAAATACATGTAGTGCTACAATGCCAAGAGAAATAAAAATAAAACATTATATTTTCTGATTGCCTGATTATAAGAATGAAGTACATTTTAGATAGGAAGATTTATTCCATTGAGTGATTTCTACCAAAATCCCCAAAAGAAGGAGATGGGAATCCAATAAAGATAAAACAGGAAGGGGAGGAGGGTAAGATATGAACACTTACTGTTTAATACATAACGAGGTAATGTTTCACCTACTTTGGTACTCTTACTGAGCTAGGTGAATTTCCAACCAAGAGGTAGTAAAAGTGAATGCACATATTGCAACCAGCATCCGGGCATCAATGCCAAAGCACCAATCTTTGTTATCATCATCACTAGTTAGAAAACTGGTCAACGGTTTCAAAGGACAAAAATATTAATGCATAAGATTCATTTCTTACTTGTTTATGGATTCCAAACATTATTAAACAATTATAAGGATACGTTGTTCTGAGCAAAATTAAGATCAAGAATCAAATAATTGCATAAATTCCATTCAATCTTATTAGTTGAGCTCACTTTCATTTGCATTAGTCATATTAATAATTAAACAATAAGTACAATTGTAACAATACAAAACTAGAGATACAGACTATAATAAGAAGAAACATAAAACTAGAGATACAGACTATAATAAGAAGATATAAAGTAACAATATAAATCAATTTATCCTCACGACCTCACCGGTTTTCTGAAAATGAAGAACATGATAAATCTTAAAAAAAGAAGTCATTTCAATATTTTAATTTGATAGACTATATGAAATGAAGTTATTTTAATTTCCTGGGTCATTGTGCCTAGGCAATGAGGGATTAAGAGCTTCACTTGCTACGACATGTAAATTGATAGATTAGAATAGTGAAGATAATCTATCTACTTTCATTGAATTATCCTTCCTATTTTAGAAAAACTTAATTATAATAACATAATATATATCAAATTCATCATCATTCACTAAACTATTATTGTTTTTATTTCCCGTTTTCATCTCAAAATTAAATCTAGTAAGCCATCATGAGAAGAGATAAAAAGGTAAATTTAAATTTCTGCCAAGACAGAAGGGCATCAATTTTGTGTAGTGGCTAAGGAGATTATTTCTTCCAAAGATCAAGCAGCTGATCTTTTCGCTAAGGCTCTGTTACCTGCTCCTTTCAGCAAACTTCTTACCAAGCTTGGTATGGTTGATCTTCACCAAATATCCACTTGAGAGGAGGTAATACGTGTGTTATTCACAGCTAGTTGTGCAGGTTTTCTTTTTCACAGCCATGTGGTCCCATGGAGTTACAGAAGCACGGCTATTTGCACCTTTATTCTTGCATAACTCTTGTATTCACATCAGTAAAAATCAATGAGAATGGTTAATTCCTTATTCAATTAATTTCCTCTCATGAAGCACTTCCTTTAGTGTTCCATGCTGCCTTAGGGAAGGGAAAGCACTCTGTTCAGACAACAAAGCGATTTAAATTTTTGGCATCAAATAAAGGTCATTAAGATATCGCTATATCTTCTATAACTTCCTGTATTAGATATATAAAAATTTAAAATATCATAGGCATTGTTTCAAGCCAAAACCAGAAATCTAAGTTGTTTTGGAGAATAAGATATTTTTCAATTTTCACTCATTCATGTACTGAATCCATAGTTGACAACATCAAGCATTTGAAGAAAGTTAATTATACTTATACCTACTAAATTCTTGCATCTTGCTGACCAACATTTTCCGGTTATGACAATGAATTAGAGAAATAATATTTACAAAGCTATCTTCGGAAACATGGATTAGGTGGGTAAAAGACCAAGGTATCTAAGCATTTATTCTTCATCAATTTAGTGCTTCTTAGAAATTATATGCTTCCTCTAGATAAAAGGGTTAAAAGAAAGGTGGGGAAAAACCTATAGCTTTCACAATCATCATGCTTGCATATTTAATATAAATTTTTTTATCATGACAAAGGAATAAGCAACTGACATAAACGAACATAACTTTGGCACATCCACTCAGACATTACCTTCATTTTGCTAAATCTTGCAAGAATATTTTAAAAAAATTATTTTATTTATTTTGTTGGACGGCAGGTGAATAGAGCAACCCCCTCATTCCAACATGTGCCATAATTCCACATTTTTGTATTTTCATTTTCAATCTCTATCCTAATAAGAAGTAGTACAGCATGGTGACTCAATTATCAAAGAGCGAAGAAAAATGAGCGAAGTACAAAATTCAACACGAACAACTAGCTCAAGTTGTTCACCACCAAATACTAGTTCTAGAATGCAAAGCTTCATAGGCAGAAGGACTAAAAAAACAGCTACCAAAATTGAAAATGAAAAAAACCTATTTTTAAACCATGGACAAAATCAAAACATTTTTGGAGGGTCCGATTTATTTTGACCAAAAGTTGTCATCCTTGGCAATCACTGGAGACGGAGAAGAGAAGGATTACCGAACAAAGGATTAAGAAGTCGTTTGTCGGCGTTGACTGCGAAAAATGGGTTTGCTTCAAATTGTGGCTTTTTTACCCGATAGGGTTTTTTTTTTCATATGGGTCAATTTTAAATTAATTACCAAAAAGAAATAACTCATAATACATGTTATAACTTTAATTTTTTTAATTAAAGTAGTAAAACTATGACTTTAAAGTTGTAATTTTTTTTTCTTTTACCACTTCAAAGTCATAAAACTTTTTTTCTTTCTTTTTTGTATTATGACTTCAAAGTTGTAATACCTTTCTTTTATTTAATAAAAGTTTTAAAATTTTTTAAGGTAATCTTTTTATTTTATTTTGTTTTGTTTTCAAATTTTTTAAAATTGTAAAATAAATTATTGATTTAGTTATTAAATAAATAATTTTAATTTTACTTGTTATTAGTTTTATTTAATATGTTGTATATTTTTTATGATTTTATTTAATGTTATATATTTTTTTAATGTTTTATTATTTAAAATATATTATACCTTTTTAATATTATTTTATTTAAATATTTTTGTTTATTTAAAATTTAGATAATCTTTTAGTAATAAAAATAACATAATACATTAATATAAAGTGAACAATACAAATTAAAGAGAAACATAAAAAGTAGAAATTAGATTAATCATTTACTTGTTTGTATGGACAGTTAATACGATTATGTCATTCACTTCTACACAATGAACATTTCTTAGATCTATTTGAAATTGGTTCGTCATCTCATTATATATATGAGTAGTGGCTAACATTCCCGATGTTTGTCATCGTTTCGAAGGATCACACATAAAATGTGGACCTAAATATTGAGGTCGTTTGTTTTCACTTTCAAGGGAATGAAAGTGATGCTGATAAATTTTGAAAATGTTTTCCAACTTGTATAGAAGATCAACAAAGTCATCATAATTTAAATTATAAAAAGTACACGCTGCAATCGCATGCGAGCAAGGAAGTCAAAGTGCTTGAAATAAATATGAGAGGGAGAACAAATATTTTTTGGCCTCACCATCATCGTCATTGGATTGCCAAATAGAATTATTGGAATGATTATATTGTTCACGGTGAAATGGACCAAGATCTTTTGCATGAAAATTCAGAATACATTCAAATGGTATATTCGTCGAACTAGACGATATATATCGTATGATGGAACACTATCTACTGAGGTTGTAAGTTTAATTTACAATTTAAACAAATTATTCATATTAGTATTATTCATTATTATTTATAACTTTGTAAATCTTAATTCACAATATTATCTTGGCCATTACCAACATCAATCATATGTTAAACCCCGTGTACCTCAAGTGCATGTTTCTAGATATATGTCCCAGCATCATCCATCACAAGCACAATATCAATCATCGGCCTTTCTTGGATACGCGTCTCAAGGATGTCAACAAAGTTTTAAACCATTAGGATTCTCATCATATATGTCTCAATACTCATTTCACGTTCCTTCTACCTCAAATGTTTTTTATGGACCCTCATAAAGGTTTGACACCACTTTCAACACTCCACCATCTGCATATAATCTATCACCATCGAGCTATTGTTATCGTCCATTATTTCCTACTCAAATGCGTGGTATGAGTCATGATGATGAGGAGGAAAATGATGATAACAATACGATGATGACAATGGTGGTGGTCATGTTCCTCAACAACAACACACAATTACACGTGATCATCCTAGAACAAGAGGAGGTAGAGGTCGTAGAGCAAGAGGACAACAAACACATGCAAATCTAGTCCAACAAGATGAGAGACTTTGATGCATATCTAGAAGAACTTATTGTGGGATATCATCTCATTATTAATTTTTTTTAAAAAAACATGTAATTTTCATATAAATGTCTTCAATTTTTAAATTAAAGTGTTTTAAAATTTTAGTATCTCCTTTTAATTTTAGTATCTATATTTATTAATAGGTTATCTAAATTTTAAATAGACAAAAATATTTAAATAAAACAATATTAAAAAGATATAACATATTTTAAATAATAAAACATTAAAAAATATAACATATTAAATAAAACCATAAAATATACAACATATTAAATAAAACTAATAACAAGTAAAATTAAAATTACTTATTTAATAATTAAATAAATAATAATTTTTTTTATAATTTTAAATAATTTGAAAACAAAATGAAATAAAATAAAATAAATTACCGTAAAAAATAAAATTTAAAACTTTTATTAAAAAATAGCTTTTACGACTTTGAAGTCGTAAAGGCAAAAAAAAGGTTACGACTTTGAAATCGTAAAAAAATATATTTATACAGAAGTCGTAAAGTTATTTACGACTTTAGTTATAAAAAATTAAAGTCATAACAGGTATTATGACTTCTAACTCAGACTTGTTACGATTTACCCCCTTTCAGTAATTAATTCAAAATTGAACCCATATGGAAAATACGAAAAAAATACCTCTTTTGGGTAAAAAATACCATGCATCCGAAGTGCCTCAGACTCATTTTACAATATTATATTGTCCAACAGGGACATCATATCTTATTGGAGCTTTAGTAGTTGGTACATATGATTTAGCCTTTTTTTTTTTTTTTGCTAAACTTCTAGTTCACATTGTTTCATTCAAGGAGCAAGATGAGAATTCATTCCAACTAATATCAATTTCCAACTGCTTATTCTCTACCTCTATTGTTGGAACAACTTATTCAAAATGATAATTGATAAATTGAGCCATATATAAATCTTTATAGATGCATATTCATTCCCAACATATATTTCCAACCTTCTTTCAGGACTCATGTTAGTGTGTTGCAATAGGATAATTGAAATACACAACACATTCATAGATTCTCAAATGGGAAATATTAGATTGCTCACCAAAAATCAATTTTAAAGGAAAGATAATTATAATTTGTTGGTTTGATATGATACTCATTATAAGCATAAGATGTAAGCTCACAAGCGTAATTGGGGAAATGTACTCTTAATCAATTTAATTGAGCTAATAATCTCACAAACTTATGGTTGTGAGTTATCAAAAAGCAAACATGTGACCATTTAGTTGATGCATTAGTTAAAACCATGAAAATATCTAAATGGTCCACATAGTGAGTGTATTGGTCCACAAAAATAACCTTGTATTCATTTTAAAAATGAAATGGACTCATTCCCAATTTTTCCTATTGATGATTTAATAATCAACTTTCCTTGAAATCAGAAAGTACATGAGAAAATTATTGGTCTAAAGAATCTTTTGGCTCTTCAATGAGTGTTTTCAACTACTTTTCGCACCATGATAGACATGTGATGGCCTAACCGGTCATGCAAAACTACACATTTATTTGGATTCATAAACTTTTGGTTTATGATAACATGTGTTTCAATTATACTAAGTAAGCATTTTTATAGTA
Source organism: Glycine max (assembly GCF_000004515.6). NCBI lineage: Eukaryota > Viridiplantae > Streptophyta > Magnoliopsida > Fabales > Fabaceae > Glycine > Glycine max. Next base: position 34,778,959 of record NC_038255.2, on the reverse strand, counting down.
CAATTTTGTTCCTCCATGTAGCAATACATTAAATCTTTCAAAGCCTTCTATTATATTTGTAATACTATAAATAGTACTAACATTGAATTTTTTATTACTAAATAAGAGAAAATTTCATTATTCTTCCTAGAAACAAGTAGTATATATAATCAACGTGAGAAAATTGTTTAGAAAAATATTTGAAAGATAACAATTTTATAATTAAAATAGTTATTGCTTTATAAAAGCTCACATAGGATCTAATAAGTAATAACATCAAAACATAAGTAACACAAAAAATTCTACTAATCATAAATTCAATAATATAGTATGAGATATTTTATATATTGGAACTCCCATCACAAATGAGGTGGTCGGTCAATTTTTCCATCTAGATCAACAAAGAAATCATCAACATCTAGGTGAGTAGCATCCATATGGCCATAGTCAGAATCAATCATCTTCATAAGTAAAATGTATTTCTATAATTTTTCCCCTTATTTTTAAGTGATTCATGATAAAGTTCAACAAGATGTTATGGTGCACGACAAGTATGTACCCAATGGTCTTTATAACTGCAACTATAATATTATATTTTCTTCTTGTTTTCTACTCTTTTTACTTTTTTCCTTTCCATTATTCACATGACTTTTCCATGTTTGATGGGAAAAGATAATCTTAAAAATTCCTCTATGATCATGTCTACAGCCATGATCACTGGTACGACCACGATCATAACACTACTACAAAAGCTTGTATTTACGACGATTTTCAAGAACTGATTTAGAATATGATGTGGTGGCAATTTTGTAAATAGGAAAACAAAAATTTGTTTTTACATGTACATTCTAAGGCGGTTATAAATAACCGTCTTAGAATGGGTGCTGGTGGCAATGTTGTATTTACTATAAATTAAGACAATGCCGGTTTTTATCCTAAGACCGTCTTTGTATAGCATAATAACCTAAGGCGCTTTACTACTCCCGGCCCTCACCCATTCTCTGAGCCATTGTGTTGTTCCTCATCCATTCTCTCCCCACCTCACGCACATTCTGTCCCTCAACCTCAAAGCTTGTTCCTCGGCCATTCCTCAACCTCACGCACACTCTGAACTCAGTGAACCACACCACACAACACAGACAATATCTCAGTCTCAATCTCAGGTACGTATTTTTTCTTATCTTTCTTCTTTCTTTTCTCTCCAATACCTTAATTACATTCATTTGCACTTTGTCTACACTTATTCTTCGAAATTAGCCTCTGCTTCGTTGAAACCCCTTTCTCTTTGTTTGCGAAAATCATTTTCACTTTTTTTTTCGCACACGCTCAACCAAGTAAACCCTAATTACTTACTCGCATAAAGTATTGGGTATAGTCAGTTATGAACTCCTACAAGTTGTTGTTGCTTCTTTCAGATTTCCTTGTCTTTTATTTTGCACGCGCTGCTGTTAGGTTTTGTAGGCATCAATAGGTTGCACATTTGGAATTGGATGGTAATGTATGCAATATTTTCTCAGCTATGATAGTTTTTCAATAAAATTATGTGTCATATTAATTAGATTTGTGCTCTGGATTCTTTTTTTTTTCCGTCTACTATCAAAACTTGTGTGCTGTTTTCTTCTTGAGATAATCTTTGAAAGTTGATATGGAAGCCCCTGTTTATTGCCAATAAATTATTGATTGTTCTATTGGGATGGGGGAAAATTGAGTGAAACTAATTAGGCCTTAGAACCAAGTGGAATTTCACTGTTTAATTCACAACTTAGTATTGTTCTCTTTAAAACATTTAGTACACACCTTGTTGCTATGCATTAAGTTAACAGAGCATAATTTGACAATTACATATTAAATATAATAATTATTTTTTTTCTTTATATTTTTATCATTTTTTTCTAATTAACACAATTTTAAAATTACATTCCAAAATCTAAGGAAATAGCTTTTTGTTGTATTATATTTTGTTCACAAAACATTATCCTTATGTTATGTTGTTCTCTAAAATGTACCCTACATAAGCTGGAAAAAATACTGAATTAAGAGTACCTGCTAAATTTTAAGCATTTGAGATTTTTATTTTCCCATTACTTTCTCATTCGTATGGAGTATGATACGATAAATTTTTTACTTTTAGGTTTATTATAGTAGCAGAACTACCTTAGGCAGTGGAGGAGTGATTGCACTAGTAGAAATAGGAAGTACAAAAGAGGTTAGAAGAGAAACTGGAACAATGACAATGACATCCTTTTCTCTTTGTACTTTGAAACAAGCTAAGAAATAAAAGATTTGAAACCTCTACCCAAGTATTATTCCCTGCTTGTGATGAGTTTTCGTAGTCAAATTTTGGAATATTTAATCAAAATTTGGATCTTTTAACCTCAATATGTAAGAAGAAAGTAGAAGATTTGTAACGGGATTGTGAAGTAAATTAATTAAACACCTAATTTTGATTGACTATTATTGTTCAACATAGAGATTAGAGAGACGATATTAAAACATTGGATTATTTCTGAAATGGTGACAGCATGACAATAATGATCACAGTATACCCTGTGATTAATCACTTTAGCCAAAGCCTAGCCTAGTTTCATGCCCATGTACATGGGTGACTGGATTTCTGTTTATCCTTCCTGGTTACCTTTTGCATATTGATTTGACTTTTATCATATAATAATAATAACCTGAATAGGAAGAGGAAGATGCAGCCATTAAACAATTGAAGAAAGAACCTCGTTGTTAAGGCATAACCAGTACCAAGTTTCTACTATGAGGGGCCACCCCCCAAGACTGAACTCAAGAAGGTACTCTTTTTTCTATTTCATCTGCCTTTTCCAAGTCTCAGGATGCATATGAATTGCAATTAAGAATCTTAGAGTATGGACGAATAGATCAATGGAGTAATATACAATAGAAATGTTAAAATGCATGACAAAATCGGGAATGCAAAATTGTCAAATCAGGAATGCAAAATTGACAGTAGGATACACCTATGGCTATGGTACTATTTGTTGTATGAGTTCAGTGACAAAATCATGAATGCAAAATTGCCCTGTCATGATCATGTCATATTTAGTTCTTTCCAAATTTGCTAATAGCCATCATTAATCAGTTAGTAAAACTCTTCATTCCCTTTCCCTTTGATAGCAATGTTCACATTATTATTATTATTATCAAATCAAGAGCACATAATTCCAAATATACACTGGTACAAATATACACAAAATAAGGACACATACACTGACAAGCATTATTTGTGTTATTAGAAAGTAGATTGATCCAAAAGGTAACCACACACTCCTTAATAATCACTTTGCCAATCCTTTGATTTGAACATATATCAGATAAGTAAAGACGAGATTTCTTTTCTTACAAAAGGTGAAGACCCATATGATGATGTTGTCGTTCATAAACTATTCCGTCCAAACCTCAAGCTACTCCTAGTTACTGAAGGTGCAGAGGGTTGCAGAAGAGTCTCAAAGTTTTAAAATATATTCAGGTTTCTTCACTTTCTAATTTTTTTTTGTTAGAATTTTAGTTATTAGCTTGCTTTGGATTTAGCAATCATTTTGTGGTTAGTATAGCAATTTGGAACACACTAAGTAATTGGCTCTCCAATTGTTTTTAGTAGCATAGCTTGTGCACTTAAATTTTGGTGCTTGATTGCTTAAATAAAACTTGAATAATACAGAGGCTTTTGATAGGCATCCCATGGACACTTCAAGGAGTATTTAATTTCAGTTTGGCTTTGCATTTAGCACTTAACTCATTTTGTAGTTAGTATCACAAATTACCAATTTTTTTTATTCGACTCTGTAATTCTTGTCATTAGTAGCATCCTTGAATACTGATATTTAGGTGCTTCCTGGTTAAATAGTAAAAAGGAAGGAAATAGCTGAATTTGATACATTGGGCATTGCATGATGAGATGTTTCAGGCTCATGTTGGAGACTTTGGCTTGGCAAAGTCGATTGACTTTTCCTACTCAAAATCCATGTCTGCTGTGGCTGGCTCATATGGCTACATTGCCCCAGGCAAGAATAAGTTCACTACATTGGTGCAATAGTTGTAGTTTTACTTAATAGAATGATTGAGTCCCATTTTAATCTTTTGATGTGATTTACTTTCCAATATTGTTACAATGATTTTGGAGGAAATAATTTATTAAAATGCAAATTAAGAGATGTTTTCAACAAAAATGTTACTGATCTTCAGATTAAAATGCACATTAAAATGGATTTTTTTTTCAAAAGTTGACATTAAAATGGATTTTGAAGTTATTTTATTTTATTGGTATTTTATCATTCTTAGTAAGTACTTATTGTTATAGGAGAAGAAGCTGCTTTCTGGAATGGGCTGCGGGAGGGCCGAAGCTGAAGAAATTATGGGTGCCAATGGAGAAAATATGGACAGAAAATGGCCAAAGGAAATCCATGCCCCCGAGCTTACTATCGATGCACTGCTTCTCCATCTTGCCCTGTAAGAAATCTGTTAGACAAGTGGCCTCAAATATCTTAAGAAGGGGGGTTGAATTAAGATATTGCAAACTATTTCCCCAATTAAAATTCTATTTTAATTTCAATGCAAGTTACAAGTTCCCTTAAAAATGAACTCTTAAATAATGATTCAAATAAAACAATGTGAATATAAATGCAAAGCAATAATAAATAAAAGAGTTTAAGGAAAGAGAAAGTGCAAACTTAGATTTATACTGGTTCGGCCACACCCTTGTGCCTACGTCCAGTCCCCAAGCAACCTGCTTGAGAGTTTCACTATCTTGTAAAATCCCTTTACAAGTTCTGAACACACAAGGACAATCCTTCCTTTGTGTTCAGATTTCTTTACAACAAGAGACTCTCGGTCTCTCAATCCCTTTTGAGAATTTAGAAAGAAGAGAAGAATAAATCTCTCTTGAAAGAGATAGATTGTACAATCTGAGCACTCAATTAATTCCTTATTGAATTGCAAGTGTATTGGCCAAGGAATTCTTAAGAGGATAAAATGTTTTTGCTCTTTGAGAGAATAAGACTTTTTGTTATTAAAAAACTCTAAGCAAATTCGTGTTCCAAGTCACATATAAATAGACCTTTGGTGGCCATGTAAAAACCATTTGAAAAGATGTGACTCTTGGAAATAATTTTCTGAAATCCTTTGGTAATCGATTACAAGATTTGTGTAATCGATTATAGACTTTAAAATTTGAATTAAAATGTTTATTAACTGCTAGTAATCGATTACCAATATTGTGTAATCGATTACACAGTCTAAAATTTGAATTCAAATTTTAATATTTGTTGTAAACCATTTTGGCCATTGGTAATCGATTACATCCTCTGGTAATCGATTACCAGAGAGTAAATCTCTTGAAAAAGACTTTTTAACTTAAATTTCTTGGCCAAACCTTTTGCTATTTCAATTAGGAATTCCCTTCCTAAAATACTAGAGATCTTCTTGATGTTGTATCTTGTATTCTTGAATCATTGTCTTGAATTAAACTTGAGAAGCGCATTTTCATCAAATCATCACGATCATCATCAAAACATCAAAGACAAAGTCAAAGTCTATGCTTCTACAATCTCCCCCTTTTTGATGATGACAATTTAATTCCTGAAATCAAAATACAAGTAATGTATATGCATGATATATTGCATTCACTCGTTTCATACTCCTCCTATGTTTTGGAATTGATGATCACTTGATTTCTAAGCTTCTATACCACCCCATTTCTCTCCCCCTTTGGCAACATCAAAAAGCCAAAGTGTGTGGTAATAACAATACAATAGCATTCATATAATTCAATATAACACGAAAACACTAAGATCAAAAATAATCCAAACAGTCATAAGTTAAGTAAATAATCCAAACATTCATAAGGTAAATAAATAATCCAAACATTCATAAGTCAAACCATATTTAATCCTAAGCATAAAAGACTAAAGTCCAAATACCAAAAGATAACTAAAGTGCAGAAAATAATAGCCTAAAGATCATAGCCAAATACACGGCTTATAAGAAAAAGAGAATTATAAACTAGACACTAAGAAGGTGGTGGTGGTGGTGGAAGATCGAAGCTCTGACGAATATATCCCACATCTTCTTCAAGTTGTGTGAGACGGATATCCATTCCTGCAAAGTGATTATCCAAAGAATCAAAACGTTCACCAACATAAGTGCGAAGACACCGTAACTCTGAAAGAACTTCAGTCATAAGGGCTGAATCATCTCGCTGAGGAGGAGGAGAAGGAGTGCGCTCATCTTGTGGAGGAAGTGCATCTTTCTTCATCCATTGACCATTACGATCCTTATGGTAACCAAAAGAGGTGACTGCAGCAGCACCTATAGCAAAGGAACACTTGACTTGAACAAAAGGTTCATCATCAAGAGGAATTTGAAAATGACGGAGAAAGAGAGTGACCAATTGAGGGTAAGGGAGAGATGCATTGGCACGTAATGCCTTATGCATTCGGTACCGAACCAAGTGAGCCCAGTCGATCTGACGACCGGTAAGGAAAGCCCACATCAAGATCAAGTCCTCCTTAGAGGCTTGAGCCAAATTTGAAGACCGGGGAAGCAAAATTCTAACAATAATGTAGTGCATGATGCGATTATCAAAGGTCAATGATTCGGCTAGCAATCTACCGGTCATTTCAGCCTGGTCATTACAAACCATGCGGCGAGCATCATGACTAGAATAATCAAATTTCCAGTCATCAACAATGGTGCCCTCAAAAGGTGCACCTTGACTAGATAATTTTGTCAAAGAAAAGAACATTGATCAATGATCATGGAAATACCATGCACCTCAGAAGAAATAATGCCATCTTTAATTTTTAAATTGCTGTAAAAGACTTTGACAAGTTCAGGATAGTAAGCAAATTTTAAAGACATGAAATCAACCAAGCCAGAGTTTTGAAACACTTGATAACAGTCAAATGTATCATCATTGAAGAAATTTATGTCTAGGTACTTAGGGTCTAAAATGATCCTAGAAGAAAATTGAGAAAGGTACCGTAGACGTTGATCATCTGAAGAAAACAGAGTGGATGATCTTGGAGATGATAAGGAAGGATGGATAGGTGTTGTGGGTGCTTCAGATGATCCGTAGCGGTGATGGCCAGCAGCAGCGGTGGTGGAGGATGATCCCTTTCGCTTCTTCGACGATTCTGCCATTTTATGAAGTTTTAGTGAATTTCAATCGGTGGAATCGAAAGAGGAGTGAAAATGAGGAAGATTGGGCTTTACGGGACGTGTTTTGGTGAAGAATTGAGGAAGATATGAGGATTTAAAGATTAGGGATGAAGGAGGCACGAAGAAGAGAGTGTGGCTGCGCAGCGTGACTAGTTTCGTAGGTATTTATAGAGGAGGACGAGATGTAATCGATTACAATGTTTGGTAATCGATTACAGGAGTAGTAAGCCTTCTGGTAATCGATTGCAGGCTGTTGTAATCGATTACATGCTGTCTATTCTTGTGTAATCGATTACACTAAATGGTAATCGATTACCAGAGCATTAACTAGGCTAGTTCGTCTAAAAATTACCTATGTCTATGCTAAATACATCTAACACTATTAATCATCACTACTAAATGTATTTAATTCAATCATTCAAACATCAAGCACACAATAATGTATCAACCCATCATAATAACAAGAATTTAAACAAAATCAAGCAAAGTAACATACTTAACACAAACAATCAATCATAAAAAATAATTCAATCAATCAATCCTTATTTATCCAAATCACTAACATCTAAGAGGCCTAATTCCCTTCTAATAGAGAAAAATGTTTCTTTGGGGAGAGGTTTTGTGAAGATATCAGCAAGTTGATTCTTTGTATCAACAAATTCTAACACACAATCTCCCTTTAGAACATGATCTCTTAGAAAATGGTGCCTAATTTCTATATGTTTAGTTCTAGAATGTTGAACTGGATTTTTGGAAAGATTAATTGCACTTGTACTATCACATCTAATAGGTATATGGTCAAGAAGGATTCCATAGTCAGAAAGTTGTTGCTTCATCCATAAGATTTGTGCACAACAACTACTGGCAGAAATATATTCCGCTTCTGCAGTGGATAAAGCAACACTATTTTGTTTCTTACTATGCCAAGAAACTAGAACAAATCCAATGAACTGACAAGTTCCACTTATGCTCTTTCTATCTGTTTTAGAACCGGCAAAGTCTGAATCAGAATATCCTATTAAGGTGCATGTGGAATTTCTAGGATACCATAAACCTATGTTTATAGTGCCTACTAAATATCTTATGATTCTTTTAACAGCACTAAGATGTGATTGTTTAGGATTTGATTGAAATCTAGCACACATACACACACTAAACATTATATCAGGTCTGCTAGCAGATAAATAAAGAAGTGATCCGATCATACCTCGATATTGCTTAACATTTATTGACTGACCGGTTTCATCTTTATCTAGATAGCAAGCAGTGCTCATTGGTGTAGCCATGTGCTTAGCATTTTCCATGCCGAATTTGTGGATTAACTCTTTGCAGTACTTGGATTGATTGACAAAGACACCATCCTTGGTTTGTTTAATTTGCAATCCAAGAAAGAAATTAAGTTCTCCCGTCATTGACATTTCAAACTCACTTTGCATGTCATGAGAGAATTCCTTGCACAATAATTCATTAGTGGATCCAAAAATAATATCATCAACATAAATTTGAACTAATAAAATATCATGTGATTTTTCTCTTTATGAAAAGATTAGTATCTAGTTTTCCTCTAGAGAAGTCCTTTTCTAAAAGGAACTTACTTAGACGCTCGTACCAAGCCCTAGGGGCTTGTTTCAAGCCATATAAAGCCTTTTTCAATTTATAGACATGATTTGGCTTATCCAACATTTCAAAACCTGGTGGTTGTTCAACATATACTTCTTCTTGAATTAAGCCATTTAGAAAAGCACTTTTAACATCCATTTGATAAAGCTTAAAATTCATTATGGATGCATACGCTAAGAGAATTCTAATGGCTTCTAATCTAGCAACTGGAGCATATGTTTCTTCATAATCTATACCTTCTTCTTGATTATATCCTTTTGCAACTAATCTAGCCTTATTTCTAATTATTATGCCATGTTCATCTAACTTATTCCTAAATACCCATTTTGTTCCTATGATGAGATAGTTTTTAGGTTTCTCAATAAGTTCCCACACATTGTTTCTTTCAAACTGATTTAGTTTTTCTTGCATAGCAATTATCCAATTATCATCTATTATGACTTCTTTTATATTTTTAGGTTCAATCATAGATACAAAAGCCATACTATTGCATAACTCTTTAAGAGAATGTCTAGTTGTTACCCTTTTTGAGATATCACCAATAATGTTGTCAAGGGGATGATCTTTTGAGGCTTTCCATTCTTTTGGAAGTTCATCATTTGATTTGGCTTCTTCTAGAGGATCTTCATTGCTTCCTTTCCCTTTTCCTTTAGAATCTTGTCCATGAATATGAATTTGTTCTAAAGATTCTGCAATATCATCTAGTATATTCTTTCTTGACAAAATAGCATTAGATTCATCAAAAGAAACATGAATGGATTCTTCAATACTCATAGTTCTTTTGTTATATATTCTATATGCTTTACTTTGCAATGAATATCCAAGAAAGATGCCTTCATCAGATTTTGCATCAAATTTTCCTAGATTTTCTTTACCATTATTAAGCACAAAACATTTGCAACCAAAAAAATGAAGATGTGAAATGTTAGGTTTTCTACCATTATATAACTCATATGGAGTTTTCTTTAAAATGAGTCTTATTAAGGCCCTATTCATGATGTAATATGTAGTATTGACGGCTTCAGCCCAAAAATATTTTGGAAGAGAAGTATCATTTGATAAAGTTCTAGCAATTTCTTCCAATGACCTATTTTTCCTCTCAACAACTCTATTTTGTTGAGGGGTTCTAGGTGCAGAAAAGTTATGCTCAATACCATGTTCATCATAAAATAATTCAAAATCTTTGTTTTCAAATTCACCCCCATGATCACTTCTAATAGATACAATCTTAAGATTTTTCTTATTTTGTATAACTTTAGCAAGTTTCCTAAATGCTTGGAATGCATCACTTTTATGAGTAATGAATAATGTCCATGTATATCTAGAGAAATCATCAACTACGATAAGAGCATAGTAATTTCCTCCAAAACTCATAGTTCTAGATGGACCAAATAAATCCATATGTAATAATTGTAAGGGTTGAGTAGTTGAAACAATATTTTTGGGTTTGAATGAGACTCTAGTTTGTTTTCCCTTTTGACATGCATCACATAGTCTATCTTTTTCAAATTTTAATTTAGGCAAACCAACAAATAAATCTTTGTAAATTAATTTGTTTAAGTGATCCATGTTTATGTGAGCAATTATTTTATGCCATAACCATGGATCATCATCTTTGCTAAGAAAACAATGATTGTTATCTAGTTTTAGGCTTAAGTCTATCATATATACGTTGTTGACTCTATATCCTACATGCTTTATATTGGTGTCATGCTTATGTTCTATAAGACATTTTTGAGAATCAAATGATACTAGATAGCCTTTGTCACATAATTGACTAACACTAAGCAGGCTGTGCTTAAGACCTTCAACAAGTAGAACATTTTCAATGGAGTTTGAGGAATTTGTACCTATTTTACCAACTCCAAGAATTCTACTTTTTTTGTTGTCACCATAAGTTACATGCCCGCTTTTCTTGGGAGAGATATGTGTGAACTTTGATGCATCTCCAGTCATATGTTTTGAACATCCGCTATCTATGTACCATTTCTTCCTCAAAGATACCTACATGATCAAGTTTTTGACTTAGGTACCCAAACTTTATTGGGTCCTTGTGTGTTAGTGTAGACTGAACATCCTTTTGGGACCCATATCATTTTAATGTTGTTGTAGTTTTTCTTAAAATAACATGTAGATGTGCCATGCCCTTTTCTTCCAAAATAGAAACAAGTGATAAAACTAGAATTATATTTTTGTGTGGAAGCAAAGAGGTTTTTATGAAATTTTTGTTGTTTTTCAAGTTTATATCCTATTCTAGCCTTATTAGAGACACATCTTTGTTTTCCTAATATGACATCTAAATTATTTTTACTAATAGAAAACTTTGCAAGTGAGTATTTCAAGTCTTTAATTTCTTTTTCATATTTTCCACAACAACTGCAAGAATCAGATATTTTCTTGTCAGAAATAGTAGAGATATAAACTTTTTCATTTGATTTAGAAATTGAGACTTCATTTCTAAGATGATCTAATTCTTTATTTAATTTTGAAATTTCATTTTCTAAATCTGAAATTGTTTTCTTAGAAGATGAAACTAACTTTGCAAGTTTGATTGACTCTTTATGCAAATCAGCAAATGCATCTTGTAATTCATCAAAAGAAATGGATAAGTTATTTGAAGATGTTACCTCTTCATCGCTTTCATAACTTTTAGCCATTAAACAGAGGTTTATTTCTTCATTTTCTGAATCTTCAGATGATTCCATATCATTGTCATCCCATGTGATGTAAGCCTTCTTCATTTTCTTTTCACTAAAATTTTTCTTTTCAGATTTCTCCATCTTTTTCTTGAAGATAGGACAATCAACCCTCAGATGTCCAGGTTGATTACATTCAAAGCATTTTGGAGTAGAAGATGAAACTTTTGTCCTTCTTTTAGATTTAAAATTTGGTCGCCTTTGACTTCCTCTGATTTTCAGAAACTTGTTGAACCTTTTTACAAAAAGGATAAGATCATCATCTTCATCTAGATCAATTTCCTTATCACTTTCTTCTTGGATTGAAAATGAGGCTTTAAGAGCAATTCCCTTCTTTTTCTTGTCATTTTCTTCATGTTGATTTAATCTCAACAATTCCATTTCGCGTTCCTGTAACTTTCCAAATAGAGTAGCAAGAGTCATGTTAGATAAATCTCTTGATTCAGTAATGGCTGTTACTTTAGGTTGTCATTCTCTGCTTAAACATCTTAATACTTTGTTTATGAGATCTTCATTTTGAAAATCTTTCCCTAAAGCTGCAAGATGATTTACTATATGTGTGAACCTCTTTTGCATGTCTTGTATGCTTTCATTTGCATTCATCCTAAATAGTTCATATTCATGAGTTAATGTGTTTATCCTAGATCTTTTAACATTTGTTGTGCCTTCATGTGTTACTTGTAGAGTGTCCCACATTTCCTTAGCACTCTTACAATTTGAAACCCTAAAATATTTGTCCATTCACAGGGCAGATGTAATTATGTTTTTGGCTTTTAAGTTATATTGTACTCGTCTTCTATCTTCTTCAAACCATCTATCTCTAGGTTTTTCTATTGTTGTGCTTCCATCTATTGTGGTTCTTTCTACTATGGTGGGTATATAAGGCCTTATTTCTATGGCTTCCCAAATGTTTAAGTCTATTGCCTCAATGAAAATTTGCATTCGGGTTTTCCAGTAGTGGTAACCCTCTCCATTAAAGATTGGAGGTCTATTGATTGAATTTCCTTCTAGAAATAAGAAGTTTGCTGAGGCCATTATTCTTGAAGCTTCTAAACTTTATACAAGAATGAAGCTCTGATACCACTTGTTAGACAAGTGGCCTCAGATATCTTAAGAAAGGGGGTTGAATTAAGATTTTGCAAACTATTTCCCCAATTAAAATTCTATTTTAATTTCAATGCAAGTTACAAGTTCCCTTAAAAATGAACTCTTAAATAATGATTCAAATAAAACAATCTGAATATAAATGCAAAGCAATAATAAATAAAAGAGTTTAAGGGAAGAGAAAGTGCAAACTCAGATTTATATTGGTTCGGCCACACCCTTGTGCCTACGTCCAGTCCCCAAGCAACCCGCTTGAGAGTTTCACTATCTTGTAAAATCCCTTTACAAGTTTTGAACACACAAGGATAATCCTTCCTTTGTGTTCAGATTTCTTTACAACAAGAGACTCTCGGTCTCTCAATCCCTTTTGAGAATTTAGAAAGAAGAGAAGAATAAATCTCTCTTGAAAGAGATAGATTGTACAATCTGAGCACTCAATTAATTCCTTATTGAATTGCAAGTGTATTGGCCAAGGAATTCTTAAGAGGATAAAATGCTTTTGCTCTTTGAGAGAATAAGACTTTTTGTTATTAAAAAACTCTAAGCAAATTCGTGTTCCAAGTCACATATAAATAGACCTTTGGTGGCCATGTAAAAACCATTTGAAAAGATGTGACTCTTGGAAATAATTTTCTGAAAATCTCCTTTGGTAATCGATTACAGGTTTGTGTAATCGATTACAGGCTTTAAAATTTGAATTAAAACGTTTATTAAGTGCTGGTAATCGATTACCAATATTGTGTAATCGATTACAGTCTAAAATTTGAATTCAAATATTAATAGTTGTTGTAAACCATTTTGGCCACTGGTAATCGATTACATCCTCTGGTAATCGATTACCAGAGAGTAAATCTCTTGAAAAAGACTTTTTAACTTAAATTTCTTGGCCAAACCTTTTGCTATTTCAATTAGGAATTCCCTTCCTAAAATACTAGAGATCTTCTTGATGTTGTATCTTGTATTCTTGAATCATTGTCTTGAATTAAACTTGAGAAGCGCATTTTCATCAAATCATCACAATCATCATCATAACATCAAAGACAAAGTCAAAGTCTTTGCTTCTACAAAAGCAGGTATGAATTCTCTAATGTAGTATGTTGGATAATTAATAAACAGAGCATAATAGCAAACAAGATTTTCTTTTGATGGGCACATAGAAAACAATGAAAATTACAATTAGTCTAGATACATATGATGCATGCATGCAGTCATGTATTTACTAATTAATTTTATTTCATTCATTTTGTTTACTCTTTCAATTTGTTTCTCTTAATTAGCATCTCAATATTTTCACTATTTTATTACATTGGATTAGATTAATATAAATTGAGTTGCTAATTTAATTGTGCTATGGGATGGGAGGTCTAATAGTAACAAAATATCTATAGAACATGTGTTGGGTTTGCATTGATTTCAAACACGATGCTTCATACTTGTCTACCTAGCCGTAGCAGCAAATAGAACTGTAGAAGTGGCGAACAAAATATCTATATTTATAATTATTTAAATTTTTTTATTAATTATTCTTACTGATTTATGTGATTTTTTTCTTCATTTTATACGTCTAAGCATTTACATAAAAATTATATATTTAACAATAATTTTATATAACGCATAAACTATAAATTATTAAATTAAAATTATAAATATATTTGAAATTTTTACATAAATTAACAATTTATCAAATTATATATTTTTTTATTAAAAAATTATAAAATAAAATGACTACTATCTCGGGTCCTATAGAAAACCCACTTAATTCATTGACACCAATAAAAATGATGACATTATTTAATTTTTCATAAATTTTAATTTTATTTTATGGTTGTCAATTACATTAATGATTTAAGAAGTGATTATTTTTTAAAACATATTTTTTCAACTACTGAGTATACTTGACAGTTCAATAAATATATCTATTTTTATAGAAAAATAAATGTAATCATTAATAGATCTCATAAGTAATTGAGAGTTAAAAAAAATTAACAATAAAATAATTTTTTTGTAAGGTTCTTGTTAACCGGTGTTTTTAAAATATTGATTAAGAAATTAAAAGAAAAAAATATTTAATATAGAAATCATATATATAATAAAAGATACTATTAAATTGTTTGTAATCATAAACATATAATATTAAACTAATACCATGTAATAATATGATATTCTCTTGTTAATTAGGTGTAGCTGATGACTTGTCTATGTAATAATAATAACCACAACACGAGCACAAAGATTATTGTTTTTTCTGTTATTTTATTCTCTTTTATAAGTTAGTGCTTATCTTCTCACTTTCCAAGTTCAAACCTAGCCCTTTTGGAAAAAACAAGCATCGTGTTGCTAATTTATTTGCTAAATATAGATATTTTGTTCGCCACTTCTACAGTTCTTGTATTTTGCTTTTCTTTTCCTCTTATGAAACATAAGCATGTTGCTAGTTTACTTTATAACTTGGTAGCAGATGAGGAAGTAGCAGTAACTATTTTGCTGCTAGTTTACTTTATAACTTGGTAGCAGAAGAAGAAGTAGCAGTAACTATTTTGTCTTTTCCCTTTGAACATGACAAGTTTTGCCTTGAATCTCCAGATTAATTTGCGAGATAGATGTTGCGTTCATATAGTATAACGATAAGTATTTTGCTGCAGAAAGCTAGAGTTTGAGCTGTTATCATCAAGTTATGCTGCTATTTTTTGGGCTGATGACTACTAAGGAGTTAAAAGAGTTGATGGTATCACCCTTCATATAAAACTCCAAGTGATTAAAAGATGAAACAGTGAAGATCCTTCCAATTAATTAGAAATAAAGCTATACACCAAAACAAGATAGGATCATAAAATTAAACATGGTATGTATACATGTTCTAATATGATTCAGAGTAGTCATTGAGTCACCTTTTCTTAGGTTATATATTTAATTTCCTTCTCTTAGGTGAAGTACATATAGACTGAAATTTTTGGTTCTTACTCTAACATTGCTCTGTCAATTGTCATTCAGTACAAATCTGCCTGAACTATAAATTATTGTGTTATAGTTAGAGATGATTTTAATTAATCTTAATTCATGTCTTGTAGCCTATTAAAGTGGGAAATGGTAAATGGCATGGTTCAGTTGGTGGCATACTTTGTGCACCTATTGACAAGGTTTGGACCTTGGTCTCTAAAACTAAAAGACTACTCGAATGGATGCCAATGGTAGAAAGATGCAGTTCCTTGGATGGAGATGACGATGAACCCGGCTATGTTAGGCTTGTCTTAGGTTTCGTGTTTCCTCAACAAGATGGAGAAAGGTCATGGATCAAGGAGAGCTTGGTTTCATTGGACTCATCATCACATAGTGGATTATCCAGGATTTCTCTACAAATCTTGCTTCTTTTTAATTCATATGTATGTAGATGTAGATGGAGTTGTTCTTCATGCTTTTCTTTTCCCTTAAGATATAATTTGGAAATCATGATGATAGTTTTGGTTCAAATCAATGTATAATGTCTTAGTTAAAGATACAAAAACAAGCAAAAAAAATAAAAGAACACAAAAAAAATAAAAATCTAAGACAATTATTCCAATAACCATCTTAAAAAGTAAGACATACTAAGACGATTATTAGAAAATTGTCTTAGTATGTCATTAGTATCTCTATCTCACGATAACCGTCTTAGAATAATATACATACTAAGACGGTTATAACACAACCGTCTTAGTATCTCTAACCTACTAAGATGGTTATCAGTATCACTGTCTTAGTATCTTTAACCTTCTAAGACGGTTATGCAAATAACTTTCTTAGATTTTCATCTAAACAAATGACATACTAAGACGGTTATTGGAATAACCGTCTTAAAAAGTCGAGTATACTACAACAATTTTTGGGACCGTCGTTATATTTTTTTACCATTTTACGACACTGTTTTTTACGACAGTTCAAAATCATCATAAAATGTTCTATTTAACCGACTTAGTAAATACTATTTCTAGTAGTGTAACTTGACCATGAGGATAATAATCATATGTTGTTACATTCACTTCAGGGCATGGAGTACTATCTAGGAGGACCTCATGAATTTTCATGAAAAACTCATTTTTTTGCTCAACCACAATGAGGCATAAATTAATTCAATATATTTATGTAACCTTTTTCTCAGTATTGTTGTTATAGGTGCAAATTAGTTGCATCAAAAGTGGAAAATATTTTTTCTAAGATCTCCGCCCCATTAATTTTTTCTCCACACAACTTCAATTCAGAAGTAATTTTGATCATTACAAAATTATGTTAACTTATAGTTTTAAAATCATGTGATCTTAAATACATCCGATCATAATGAGCTTTTGGGAGAATCACAATTTTCTAGTGGTTGTATTTTTCTTTTAAATTGTTCAAGAGGACAAGAGGGTTTTTTACCATAAGATATTCAACTTTTAACCCTTCATGGAGATGGTGGCGAAGAAAATTGATAATTTTAGCCTTATCTTGGTTAGATACTTTATTTCTTTCTTTAATCGCATCTCCAATACCTATTGCATCTAAATGTATTTCAACATCTAATATCCTAGATAAATCATTTTTCCCCGTAATGTCAAGAACCACAAATTCAAGTTTTGCAAGTTTATAATAAACACATTGTAAGCATGTATAAATAATTATCGACATATAAAATCAATGTAAATGAACAATCATGCACATATGTGATACTAGGATGATATGCTTCAAAAATAATATTAAGCTATATTTTCTAGCAATGTGTTTTCGGTGAACTACTTCATATGATTGTCTACAACCAATATAACATTCTTTTGTCTCCATTGAGATAAATCACATTTCTTACACATCCAAAATGACTTTATTAAGGAATAGACAATCTTTTATCACTACTACAAAACGTAGTTTCTACATCGGTGGAAAATGACATTCGACATTGGTGATTGACCGATGTAGAATAAGATGTCGTTGAAAGTTAAAAGTTTCAACATCGGTCCTAAAATGACCGTTGTAGAAAGACAATGTTTTTTACATCACGCCTAACGTACCAACCGTCTTTGATAAGTAATTATTACAACGGTGCTATACTAACCACCGATGTAGAAACTAAACCTTCTACATCGGTGTTATATTCGTGAACGATGTAAAAAAGGGGGTTTTCCACATCGGTGCTCACTTAAGCACCGATGTTAAATATTGAATAACCTGCAATTAAAATTTATGTTAATTAATCAATTTTTATATTTTCAATATTATCAATATTGCTAATAATGAATAAATATTATTATACAACAACAACAACAACAACGCCTTATCCCACTAGGTGGGGTCGGCTACATGGATCAACTTCCGCCATAATGTTCTATCAAGTACCATACTTCTATCCAAATCATTAAGTTCGAGATCCTTCTTGATAACCTCTCTTATAGTCTTTTTGGGTCTTCCTCTGCCTCGAATTGTTTGCCTTCTCTCCATCTGGTCTACTCTCCTCACTACAGAGTCTACCGGTCTTCTCTCTACATGCCCAAACCACCTAAGTCTATTTTCTACCATCTTCTCTACAATAGGCGCTACTCCAACCCTCTCTCTAATAGCTCCGTTTCTAATTTTATCCTGTCGAGTCTTACCACACATCCACCGCAACATCCTCATCTCCGCTACACCTACTTTAGTCTCATGTTGGCTCTTAACCGCCCAACATTCTGTTACGTACAAAATCGCCGGTCTTACCGCAGTCCGATAAAACTTTCCCTTTAGCTTGATCGGTACCTTTGCATCACATAACACCCCCAATGTTTTTCTCCATTTCATCCATCCTGCTTGAATGCGATGATTCACATCCCCTTCAATTTCTCCATCATCCTGTATTACAGACCCAAGATATTTAAACCGTGTGACTTGAGGGATAATATGGTCTCCTATTTTCACCTCTGCGTTAGATACCCTCCTACTTTTGTTGAACTTACATTCCATATACTCCGATTTGCTTCTGCTTAGGCGAAAGCCATGTGTTTCTAGAGCTTGTCTCCAAGTTTCCAACCTCTCATTCAACTCCTCCCTCGACTCTCCAAGGAGGACTATGTCATCTGCAAAAAGCATGCATCTCGGCGCTATCTCTTGGATTTGTTCCATGAGGACATCCAGAATTAAGGTAAAAAGGTAGGGGCTAAGGGTTGACCCTTGATGCAAACCAATTGTGATGGGAAAATCGTCTGACTCTCCACCCTGTGTCCTAACACTAGTCGATACCCTATCATACATATCTTGGATAGCTCGAATATATGCAACCCTAACCCCTTTCTTCTCTAGAGCTTTCCACAAAATCTCTCTAGGCACTCTATCATACGCTTTCTCCAAGTCAATAAAAATCAAGTGCAAGTCTTGTTGGTCCATGCGATATTGCTCCATCACTCGCCGTAATAAATAAATCGCTTCCATGGTCGACCTTCCCGGCATGAAACCAAATTGATTCTCAGTAACTTGAGTCTCCTTTCTTAATCTCCATTCGATCACTCTTTCCCATAATTTCATGGTATGACTCATGATCTTGATTCCCCTATAATTTGCACAATTTTGTATATCCCCCTTGTTCTTATAGATTGGCACTAACGTGCTTCTCCTCCATTCCTCCGGCATGCGTTTTGACCTCATAATTTCATTAAAGAGTTTGGTGAGCCACTCAAGACCTCTATCTCCAAGAGTTTTCCACACTTCAATAGGTATGTTGTCTGGCCCCACCGCCTTACCGTTACTCATTCTTTTCAACGCTTCCTTTACTTCCTGTTTATGAATCCGACGATAATACTTATAGTTCCGGTCCTCTTCTCTTGTGTCTAGACTGCTAGAGTCATATCCATATCCATCATTAAATAAGTTGTGGAAATACACCTTCCACCTTTCCTTGATATCTTTTTCATGTACTAAGACTTTGACTTCTTCATCCTTAACACACTTTACGTGATCCAAATCTCTAGTCTTCCTCTCTCTACCCTTAGCAAGCCTATATATAGATCTTTCTCCGTCCCTGGTTCCTAGAGCTTGGTATAGTCCGTCAAAAGCTTGGGCTCTTGCCTCACTCACCGCCTTTTTGGTTTCATTTCTAGCTATCTTATACTTATCCCAAGTTTCAGAATTTCTACACCTAGACCACTCCTTGAAACACTCCTTTTTTACCCTAACTTTGCTCTGAACACTTTCATTCCACCACCACGATTCTTTACCCCTAGGTCCAAAACTTCTAGATTCACCCAACGTCTCTTTAGCCACTTTAATAATCTCTTGGGACGTCTTGTTCCACATATCATTTGCACTTCCTTGTGATTGTCCACACCATCCCTCCCATATCTTTTGTTGGAAGATTCCTTGTTTCTCACCCTTCAAGTGCCACCATTTGATCCTTGGTGCTACCATAGGACTTCTTCTCTTTGCCCTATCTCTAATTCTTACATCCATAACCAAAACTCTATGTTGGGTAGTCAAGCTCTCTCCCGGGATAACTTTACAGTTCAAGCAATACTTCCTATCAGATTTCCTGATAAGGAAGAAATCTATCTGAGAACATGTCCCTCCACTTTTGTAAGTGATAAGATGTTCCTCTCTTTTCTTAAACCATGTATTGGCTATAGAAAGATCCAAAGCCTCCGAAAACTCCAAGATGGATTTACCCTCCCCATTCATCTCCCCTATGCCAAAACCCCCATGCACCCCCTCAAAACCTCTATCCACGCTACCTACATGTCCATTGAGATCCCCTCCTAGGAAAACTTTCTCTCCTTGGGGTATATCCTGAAGTACCCCTTCTAGATCCTCCCAAAATTTTACCTTAAAGTGTTCTGCTAACCCAACCTGAGGTGCGTACCCACTAATAACATTAAAGGTGTCCTGTCCCACTACCAATTTTAAGGCTATGATACGATCTCCTACTCTTCTTACATCTACGACATCCTTCTTCCACTCCTTGTCCACAATAATCCCTACCCCATTTCTTGATCTGATTTTTCCCGTATACCACAGCTTAAATCCCGAGTTGTCTAATTCTTTCGCTTTTTCACCTGTCCACTTAGTTTCTTGTAGGCACATAAAATTGATCTTCCTCCTCACCATAACATCCACTATTTCCATAGATTTTCCAGTAAGTGTGCCTATATTCCATGTACCAAAGCGAATCCTCCTGTCATGAACTAGCTTCTTTACCCACACCCGTTCACGAAAATGTGGGAACCCTTGCTTACTTTTCACTACATCTGGGCGGCGATGCAGCGGCCCTTGCTCTTTTGACACTGTACTCGAGCCATACAGTGCGTTGCTTCCGGGCAACGACCTAGCATTCACATTATTACGTAATTGATCCATGTCATAGAGATTCGACAAAGTTTTACGTTGGCTGTCGAAAGCCTAACACAACCCTCTCCTTTTATCCGGGCTTGGGACCGGCTAAGAATAGCAAAGCTAACCTAGGCAGGATTAAATATTATTATATAATATGAAAAATCAATATTTATAATTACAATATTATCAATATTGCTAATAATGAATAAATATTATTATATAATATGAAAATCAATTTATAATAACAATATTACAATATTATCTATATTAGTACTAATAAAGAAATACTGCCTTTTCTGGTTCAATATATTCTCACCACCACATCATCAATTCCCTTGCACCTCAACTAAAAACATGAAAACCTTAAAACACCTAACTCAAAACTAGTATGCTAGTCAACAACATGATAAGCAGGAGTTTATTAGGTTTAGAGTTGCAGCAAAAAGTTTCAACTTTTTAAATGCCTTAAACAAAGACTTCATCAAGAACATGAGTGAGAAGGTGGAATTATTAACATAAAATAATTGACTTGTGATGTGAATACATAGCATATCTAAGATATATATATATATATATATATATATATATATATATATATATATACCTATCCTGTAGCACGAGCTATTCCATCCCACTTGTTATATGTACCCCTACTATTCTCAGACCAATCACCAAAATCCATCCTGTGGCCAACAAAATCAAGTTGTGTTATTGGTTCCAGAAACATGGAATGGCACATAAAAGAGAAGGAATTAGCCAGTACCCGACTACAAAAAAAGCATATCCACTCATGTGATAGTTATGCATCTTAGTATCATTGTTTTGCAGTATAATTTCCATAAACCCCTTATAAGTTCCATTAATGAGTGATGTTTCTGTGCGAGGTAATCCTGTAAGAGGCTTAGTAGGA
This sequence comes from Glycine max, assembly GCF_000004515.6. NCBI lineage: Eukaryota > Viridiplantae > Streptophyta > Magnoliopsida > Fabales > Fabaceae > Glycine > Glycine max. The sequence continues at coordinate 34,757,170 of NC_038255.2, read as the reverse complement.
CCTCTAGATTAATTTAAAGATTTTTTAGGCTTTCTATAATTTAAAGATTTTATAGAAAATCTTTAAATTATAGAAAGCAAATTAAAACTATAGAAATTATAGGACCTCTAGATTAATTTAATCTAAAAAATGTGTTACCAACACTTCTACCATATTATTGTGGTAATGGATAGAAGAAGAATAAGCATATTTGAACCAAATATATATGTATGGTGTAGGAAATATGACAAAATAATAAATTAATCCCTTGGATAAAAAGAAAGAAAGAAAAAGTGAAAGGGATTCGGAAGTGCATGTGAAGTGAAGTGAAGGAGAGTTGGTTTTGGTGATTTGGCTAGTAGACAAGCACCTTTTCCTTAGTCAAACCACTTGAGTTAACCTAAACCCAAAACCCATTAGAGATAAAGTGTGCAGGTCCATCACACTTCACTTTCCAATGAAAACCATATCCCACATGATCTTACTCTGGGAATTTGAAAGATCAAAAGATCTCTTCACCAATTTACCTCATTTTCCAACCCCCCCCCCCCCTCCCTCTCTTCTCCCACTCCACTCCAAACACATATATTCTCTCTCTTGTTGACCCCACACCACTAGCCTCCTCACCTAAACTTAGTGTAAATATTAATTATTGGCCGACAAGTGTCAACCTTTGATTGATACACGCATATCCAGTCATGGCCCCATCAAAAGGTTCAAAGCTTTTGCTTGCTAAGGAGTTCCCATCATTCACTGTGCCATGTGTCACCTCATATGAGCATACCAACCTTCCATTCCTAACCTAACACTACTATTGTCTATTGAATTCACAATAGGAAAGAAAAGGGTACTGTGTAAGGTCAGGGAGTGAGCCAGTGAGTGAGGGACCCTAAATTATGGATCAACTGCTAAAATTTCCCTTGAAAGTCATAACTTTCTCAAATGTATCATCCTAGCCAGACACCCCCATCATCATCTCATGAAATATCGGCAAATTAAGAAATGTTTCAAAGTGAAATTAACAAAAGCTTATTTATGCAGTAATTAGTACTTTTGTAAATGCCTAGATGAAATTATCAGAAGGCAAAGCAACATTTTCCAAGTATAACTGAAAGTAAGGAATACAAACATTCAATGAAATTTAAATGGGGTCGCTAAGCGACAATTCGTCCCTACACCTTAGACATCAAAGTTGGCTTCTATCTTAAGGGGATATATTGGATTGAGATTTTAAAAGATTTTTATAGCATAAAAATTGGATTATGAATATTGGATTCAAACACATAATGTAGCAAGTAGATTGTTAGTCGATGAATACGACTAACTTTTGTGTATAAAACTTGTGTATATTGTATCAAACTTCTCCAATTTATAGTTGTTTTGTAATATTATAAGTACTTTCTGTTAAATATAGGTAATAGATAATTTATACTTTTATTTTGTGTGTTTAATAATCAATTTCTCTCAATTTCAGGTTAATTAGGCAAATTGGCAAAAGTGTTGTTTTCACCTTCTCGCTAAGCCAATTTGCTGGCTTAGCGAGCATTCGCTAAGCGCGACACTCAGTGGCTAAGCGTGAGGAAGAAGCCAGAAGAAGATGAGCTATCAGGTTCGTTGAGCGCACCGCTCTAGGTCATCAAGCGCACCGCTTCAGCTCATCCGCTAAGCGAGAGAAGCGCGCTAAGCCAAAATCCACTTATGTGCGCTAAGCGATTCAGATTTGCGCTAAGCGCACGAGCACGGACCAACCCACCTATTTAAGCTTGAAATTAGATTTGTTATGGGAGTTTTGGCATTTTTCCTTGAGAAGCCTCTGCATGCACGAGAGTCTGGCCTTGGCTTGAAGCTTTTGCATGTTTAGGAAGTTCTAGGGAGAGAAAGGTCCAAGTTCCAGAGAGTTCTGAGAGATTTTGTTGTGTGAAGATCTACAGAGACGAGAGCTTGAAGCGGAAGCCGTTCTAAGATCTTGAGATGAGTTTGTGAGTGATTGTGAGATCCTAGCGGTGAAGGAGACATCCTCACCACTTGTATTTTTGCAATCTTTCATCTTGTTCTTCTCTGTGTTGTAAAGGAGGTTTCCAGACTATAAAAAGCTAAATCCTCTGTTGGATCTTCCCTGTAGGTACCTGATGTAAATATATTTCATGTAATGATGTTTTGTGTGTTCTCTGTGCTATCTGCTTTTCATTCCAGTATGCCTTTACCTTGATCACGTAGATGCATGCTTTGTTAGGGTCATTCAACAGTGAAAACTGGTCTGATTCTAAAGTCCTTGATAGTACGAGGCTAAGTTGTTGTACTATCACGAGGAATCGGGGTACAAGAACTTATTTGTGTATGTGTGTCTTAATGCGGTCCTGGTTGAGTTTAGTCTTACAAGAGGAATCTACGGATGAGTCTTGATCAGGATTAGGCTATGCTATCATGAGGAATCGGGGCCTAGCAGTCCAGGAGACAACATAGGAATACATGAGCATTGTTTGATAGAGAACATCCATTTTAGCATTAGGAACCTATTAGGAAGACCAACGCGTTCTCTACTTGTTTTTACACAACATTTCTCTTGCGTGATTTTCTTTCTTTTTGCATAGATAGTTTACATACTTGTTCATAACCACAATCATCTTTTCATACCAGACACCTATTTACCGAAATAGCTTGCCAGATAACACAAGTTCCCCGAGAGTTTGATACTCGGTTCTTACCGTTTTATACTACTTGTGCGATCCGGTACACTTGTCGGCCGCGAACAAGTTTTTGGCGCCATTGCGTGGGAACTTCTTTTTATTTGAGAAGTTAGCTCATTTTTAGGTGTCTATTTTTTATTCTTTTATTACTTGAGAATATTTTTTTTTTGTTTATGTTTGTTTTTCTCTTGACTTAGTGACTGTTGCTCTTGTTAGTGCTTTGTATGCATAGTAAATCTTCTGCAGATGATTTAGTTCCATGAGATTTGGAGTTTTTTAAAGGGTGAAATGAATATCTTGACGACACACGATCAAGGATGGGAACAGGAGTTAAGTCCTTATAATCAATATGAAGAAGAAAGAACTCCTAATCTTGAAAGTATGTTTGAAGAATTCAGGGCATACCATGCTAGCTCAAAAGCTAATCAAAATTCAATGAAAAATCATGAAATTCATTTTGGTACAAGCTACTCAACAGAAAACTTTCAAGGGAGACAAGAGTTACAACCTTACTATCAAAATGAAGCAAAAGGAGGTCCCAATCTGGATAAATTGTTGATGCAATTCATGGAAACAACTAAATCAACTCAACAAGCACTCCAAAGTGTAGAAATCCAGGTTGGTGAGCTGGCAGAAGCAGTAACTCAATTTATGTCCAGACAAGAAAAATCATTTGTAGAGGTTGAAGCTCAAAAGAAAAGCCCTGTAAAAGAGCATGAGTCAAGAGAAAAAGATGAGGAACAAGCACAACAACAATGGGAGAAGTACTCAACAATAGAAAACCAACAAGAAAATATTCTCCAAAGCAATAACCTTCCTCATAAACTGATTGGCAAGAAAGGAAGGCAAGGAGAGCATGAGGAAACCTTAAGTGCCATTCTTTCTTTAATAACTAACACCTTTCTTGAAATGATTGGGAATGTCCTTCCAGATTATATGAAGTTTATGGAATTTCTAGCTAAAAGGCGAAACTTCAAGGAAGATGTGTTCTTTGTGACTTTCATGCCACCTTGAAGGTATTAAGCTAAGCGTCAAGCTAATAACGTTAAAGAAGTGCTTCCTGGGAGGCAACCCAGTTTTAAATTCTGCTATTTTATTTTTGTTTTATGCATTTAAATCATTTGGAACTTGCTATGTAAGCTGTACATAGGAGTATATCAGCCAATCTTTGAATGCTTAACATAAGGGTTTCAATTTCATGGAAAAAGGACTGAAAAATAACTCAGAAAATATTTTCTGAAAAATAGTCCTTCCGCTAAGCGCAAGCCTCGCGCTAAGCGCATCTCTGTTCATGCGCTAAACTGCGAGTCTTGAGCGCTTAGCGCCCAACCCTTGCATGTGAGGTTGATTTGGTCCGCTATGTTGGCCAAGGTTGAGCTAAGCTAACTTCGATTCAATCTGAATTCAGCTAAGCTTCAGCCTGATCGCTAAGCCACAACTTATCCATGGCTAAGCGGGACCTATTGTCGCCAAGCGCAATTCCTTACGGCCTTAATTAAGGTTCATGATGCTAAGCGCCAGTCATGGCAGCTAAGCGAGATTCATTACGGCAATGTGAGCGCTAAGCGAGTCCATCTCAGCTAAGCGCATGCTCCTCTGTACTTAAGATGCATCATTTTAGCTAAGCTGGCCAGAGCCAGGCTTAGCGAGAGTTGCAGTTTTTTTTAATTTGCAGACCTCGCTAAGCGGACGTACCCTTGCGCTAAGCCAAGTCTTTGTATAAAAAAAATTGATTTTGAATTTGAAACGTCGGCTAAGCACACGTGTTCGCTAAGGGAGCCTGGTTGAGAAACTAAACGTCTCGCTTGCTCGCTTAGCGCAACGGTCCGCTAAGCAAAAATATCGAAAAACTGCTTAAGTGAGTGTAACAGCAGTTACACTTACATTTACCAGATTACAGAAACCTCGTCTCTGCATTCTCTCTCTCCAAAAATTTGCACATTTTGCATCTGTACTTTCTTTGTGCATTTTCGACTTTGAAGCATCAATCATACACCATCCAAGTAAGTTCCTTGATTCTTTTTCTCTTTTTCATGTCTTAACTTTAGGGTAGAAGATTTCAACTGTAGCTTTAGATTTTTAGGGTTTTTATGTTTTGTTATAATTAGTTTAAGATTAGGGCTATGTACGCTTGTATACTGAATTGAGTATGACACACATTGCATGTCTGATATACCTTTTAGAAGCTTGAAAAGTGCGAGAAAACGAGCTGCATTTTTTGTGTTTTCTGGAAAACGCGATGAACTCGCTAAGCGAGCATGCTGCGCTAAGTGAGTTCATCAATACTCATTGTATGTAAGCGTTATCTGAAGAACTCGCTAAGCGCGCTTACCGCGCTAAGCGAGTTCATCCTTTGAGGATGAACACTCATCCTCTTGCGGAACTACCTGCGACTAAGCGAGGCTGAATCGCTAAGCCCAGGTAACTTAACCAATTTTTTTGGTGATAGCCACGCGCTAAGCAGAGCATTCTTGAGCCAAGCGCAATTGGTTGCGGCATCCACTGAGTTAAGCGAGCTTTACTCGTTAAGCTCCCAACACTTAGTGAAATTTTTGAAGAGTTGGTGTCGTTAAGCGCAACCTTCAAGGAGCTTAGCGCAAATCATTGCGGCACATGTTCAGCTTAGCAGGCGCTTTTCCGCTAAGCCAATTCTGCAAAATCTAAAAATTCTGCAACTTCCGCTAAGCGACTCCACATGTCGCTAAGTGATAGTGTTTTTTTTTTTACAAAGGTCAGCTAAGCGGACCATGTCTCGCTAAGTGGGCAGTATCTTTTTCAGTTTTTTTTTAAAATTTTGAATAACTGTGTCCTGATTAATTGTTTGGTTTCTCTATATGCAGATGACCTCTGAAAAACATAAGAGTAGTGATTCTAAACCACAGGATCAGAATGATAACAGGAGATTTCAATCAGAGGAAGCCTGAAACCGATATATCAATAATATTTTAGACCGGAGGATCCTTCCGGAAAGGAATGTGGAACTTTATCATTCTGAATTTGACGAGTTTAAAATAGAACTGGAGAGGCGAAACCTACACAAACGTCTCGCCAACCTTCATGAAGGAAGCATAGATGTGGCAGTGGTTAAGGAATTCTATGCCAATTTTTATAGTCCAGCATATCAAGCTCCTAAATGTGCTAAAATAAGAGGCCATTTAATCAAGATAGATGCAGACAACTTAAATGAGTTCCTCCAGACTCCAATGTTATTAGAGGAGGGGGAATCTTTACCCACTTATTCAAGATTTTGCAGACTAAGGTATGATCCCAGAGAGATGGAGGCTAGACTGTGCATTCCGGGCAAGGGCTTTATTCTAAACACGGAGGGCCAACCAGGGAAGCTCCTCAGAAAAGATCTTACCACCCTGGCTCAGACATGGAGCGTCTTCTCGTACTCAAACCTAGCTCCTACCTCCCGCACTTCAGATTTGAACACAGACATAGCTAGGTTGGTCTATGGCTTAATCACAAGGATGGACATGAACATTGGCGGTTTGATCTTTGGAAAAATGACCATGATCGCTCAGTCTAACTCTTCTCAATTAGGCTTCCCAGCTTTAATCACAACCTTGTGTAGATCGAGGGGAGTGGGATCTGATGCCCTTACCTCCTATGAAAACCTAAGACCGACCATTGACTTAGCTTATATCATAAGGAACTGTTGGAATGCAAATGACCAAATAGTTAATTTTCTAGAGGCAAGGAAGACCAAGCTCAGAGCAACTGATATTCCCTCTTCCTTTACACCAATAGCTAGAATCCTTGCATCTTCTACTTCAGCCCCACCTCCAACTTTAGCAGACTTATATGCTCAGAGCTCTCAGAATTCATATGCCAAATTTCAAAGCTTGTTTGAAGGAAAAATTCTCATTATACAAAGCTTGTAGGAACTAGTTCAGCAGAGACCAATTATGAGTGTAGAGCAGTTCGTTGAGAAGGTGGTCTGGCCAGGAGCCCGACCTTCTTTTGTGGGGGATAATGAAAGTTTTACAGCCCATGCACCTCAACAGCATGAGCTAGAACCAGAAAATGATAACTCATCTGAAGCCACCATCTCTGGAGCTGTTGATTGTAAAAAAAGAAGAATAGAGACGAGATCCAATGAGGCTACTCATCATGGACCAGTGCCCGCGTCAGTTGATGCACCATTTCCAGGAGTGGATCCATCTTCACCTCAGCACGCAGCAGACTCTTCCATTCTTGTCTTAGAGATACATGAGGGCCAGACCATACCAGTTCTGCCTTTGGACACATTTCTTCCAGCTACTCCAGTATGGCATCTAACAGATGAGAAGGATGTTCATATACAGGACAATCAGGACCAGTCACAGGAATTTTAATTCCTGATGACACTTTTTGCTTTTTGATTTATTATTATTATAACTTTGGTTTTCGTACAGTATTTCCTTTATGTCTATATATACTGCTAGTTTTATCTATGAATAGTTAGTTTGCTTATCCTGAAGCATTTTGAACAGTTTGACTTATTTTTGATGACATGACACTAAAACACTTTTATCTTTCTGTGAAAAATGAATGTATGACTTTATTTTGAATTGAATGCATGATTATGATGGAGTTTGTGTTTCTTTTCATGAGTTTGAGCAAGTATGTATGTTAGACAAAGAAAGAACAAGAATGTGAACTTGCAATTAGAATTGTTAGTCAGTAGACAGATTGATTGTGAAAGAAAAGCTTGAACCAAAACCAGTGAGAGTGTGACCTTAAACTATGAATGAACGACTAACTGTGAGTGATAATCTTTGCATGAATCTCTAAATTCTAGAATGAAATGTATAAATGAGGACATGATGAAGGCCATGATTATACATACACAAGCTCTTTTGACCAAACAGCTTACCTTGAATGATAATTGCATCCTTTGCTCCCTTTTTGAGCTGAATGATATTGTCAAAGAAAATTTGAACCCTGAACTTAAATAATTATCTACTGATACCTTGTTTAGATTTTAGGAGAGCATATGATTTAAGGAAAATTTACACTAAATTTGGGGGAGGGAATTCAATTCAAATGAAAAGAAAAAGGTTAAGCATCAGCACACACAACTAATAAGTTGTATGTTAAAAAAAAAAAGAATAAATTGTGTTGTTGCAATAATGTCAAAAGCAACTTGAGAGGAAAAGATAGTGAGAAAGCTACTTGTATAATACAAGACCATTGGGATAAGTCAAGGATTTGTGCTCTCTTAGAATCTAAACCTTTGAATCCTAGAAAAACCAATGAATTTTTGTAGCCAAACCTCAGTACAAGCCTGAGAAAGTCCTTCTGATTCTGTTTATACATTTCTGACTTGATGGCATGAAATGAAATGCAAAGATTGGACCTCCTGTTAGCTGTTATCAATGAATAGCTTAAACACTTGTGCTTGAGTGAAACAGTAGCCGTGAGAATGTGGTTTGAGCTACTTTCCTTGATATATGTCTTATGATTAACTTCATCTAACTGTATAGTTCACATTTTGTTCTCCTTTTTGTCTAGCTGCATATTCTATGAAAACAAGTGATAGGTACACATTGTTTCATCTTTCTCATCATGCAATCAATAAATTTTGATGCATACACCTTTGTACATAAACGCTGCATGTTTTACCACTTGAGGATAAGTGAGCTGTTCTCTTTTGCTTAAGGACAAGCAAAACTGTAAATTTGGGGGAGTTGTTAGTCGATGAATACGACTAACTTTTGTGTATAAAACTTGTGTATATTGTATCAAACTTCTCCAATTTATAGTTGTTTTGTAATATTATAAGTACTTTCTGTTAAATATAGGTAATAGATAATTTATACTTTTGTTTTGTGTGTTCAATAATCAATTTCAGGTTAATAAGGCAAATTGGCAAAAGTGTTGTTTTCACCTTCTCGCTAAGCCAATCTGCTGGCTTCGCGAGCATTCGCTAAGCGTGACACTCAATGGCTAAGCGCGAGGAAGAAGTCAGAAGAAGATGAGTTGTCAGGTTTGCTGAGCGCACCACTCCAGGTCATCAAGCGCACCGCTTCAGCTCATCCGCAAAGCGAGAGAAGCGCGCTAAGCCAAAATCCACTTATGCGCGCTAAGCGATTCAGATTTCCGTTAAGCGCGCGAGCACGGACCAACCCACCTATTTAAGCTTGAAATCAGATTTGTTGTGGGAGTTTTGGCATTTTTCCTTGAGAAGCCTCTGCATGCACGAGAGTCTGGCCTTGGCTTGAAACTTTTGCATGTTTAGGAAGTTTTAGAGAGAGAAAGGTCCAAGTTCCAAAGAGTTTTGAGAGATTTTGCTGTGTGAAGATCTGCAGAGACGAGAGCTCAAAGCAGAAGTCGTTCTGAGAGCTTGAGATGAGTTTGTGAGTGATTGTGAGATCCTAGAGGTGAAGGAGACATCCTCACCACTTGTATTTTTGCAATCTTTCATCTTGTTCTTCTCTGTGTTGTAAAGGAGGTTTCCAGACTATGGAAAGCTAAATCCTCTATTGGATCTTCCCTGTAGGTACCTGATGTAAATATATTTCTATCTACATAATGATGTTTTGTGTGTTCTCTATGCTATCTGCTTTTCATTCCAGTATGCCTTTACCTTGATCACATAGATGCATGCTTTGTTAGGGTCATTCAACAGTGGAAATTGGTCTGATTCTAAAGTCCTTGATAGTACGAGGCTAAGTTGTTGTACTATCACGAGGAATCGGGGTACAAGAACTTAGTTGTGTATGTGTGTCTTAATGCGGTCCTGGTTGAGTTTAGTCTTACAAGAGGAATCTGTGGACGAGGTTTGATCAGAATTAGGCTAGGCTATCATGAGGAATCGGGGTCTAGCAGTCCAGGAGACAACATAGGAATACATAAGCATTGTTAGATAGAGAACATCCATTTTAGCATTAGGAACCTATTATGAAGACCAACGCGTTCTCTTCTTGTTTTTACACAACATTTCTCTTGCGTGATTTTCTTTCTTTTTGCATAGATAGTTTACATACCTGTTCATAACCACAATCATCTTTTCATACCAGACACCTATTTACCGAAATAGCTTGCCAGATAACACAAGTTCCCCGAGAGTTCGATACTCGGTTCTTACCGTTTTATACTACTTGTGCGATCCGGTACACTTGCCAGCCGCAAACATAGATACAACAAAATAATGAGGCCTCTAAGATTCATACCTTCAGTAATGCTAATAGGCAGACCAGCCCAAAAACTAACAGTACAAATAGCCAATATCACCAATCATGGTGCTCACTAATATGTAGTTGTCTCAAAATGAACAGAGCAAAGAAGCCTCCAGCCACAACCAAACCAAAAACTTGGTCACTTTGGACTCCGTAGAACAGTCCTTGTGTTCAAGGAAAGCTTCCTCAAATGCCTCTAAAAAATATTAGGAATTTTGACATTAAATAAGCAATTAAATTAAATATAACTTGCATTATTTCTCAATCATCAAGTAAACAGTAAATTACATTTAAACCGCGTCATACATAATAGCAATTAAATTAAAAATTGGTGTAATTGGAAACCATATTTCTGCTACTTATTCTTGTATTGATCACTCATGTTGGTTTTACAGGTGGACCTTGCATCTTAGTTTCCTCTGTTTTCCTATTCTGGTTCACTAGCTGCTAAGTTTTTTTATTCTCTTTCACTTTTGGATCTTCATTTCTATCTATTGTTGAATTTGTGTAAGTCATGCAATTTCCAATTTAAGTTGTTTTTTTTGTAATTTTTCACGTCTAAACAGTCATAAGTCACTTCAGGGGGTGACTTTTGATGGAAATACTAAAAATATAAGTTGCTAACTCAAACAAGTGATCCTTTTTCAGCAACTGCTTTCAAGTGGGGTATATAAGTTGTAACCAACAGAGGTTTGGAGCAAAGATGGTACTAGAGAAAGGCTATACACCAGCTCAAGTCATGAGTATATTTTTGGCACTATTTTATGCCTCCATGTAAGTTAGTTTCTGCTTTAACAACTATTTTTGGGATTCATCAATCATATCTTACAAGGACCTGAAGTTCTTCCTCTAGTGGTATCACATTCACCTCCCGAAGTCTCATTTCTTCACCTTGTTTATCTTAACAAGCTTGAAATCCCAGAGTTAGTCCTAGGGACTCTAGCAGCCATAGTAACTGGGGCAATACTACCCCTTATGGGGTTTCTTATCTCCAACATGATAAATACTTTCCTTGAGCCTACAGATGAACTCCATAAAGACTCAAAGTTTTGGGCATTAATGTTTATTTCCCTTGTTGATAAAAAGGATTGGGTTGATGTGTTACAAGAAAATTGTTCACATGGAAGTAGGCTGGTTTGACAAAGCTGGGATAAGAAGTGAGATATACAAGTTGCGGGTGAGATATACATCAAAATTAAATGGGCTAGCTACTACGATAAGAAGTGACATACAATTTTTTTCTCTAAAAAGAACTGTTACTATTTTTTATAAAAAAAAAATAAAGATTGACACTTGAATTTTTCAACTAATCCATAAAATAAAAATTTGTGAGATATATAATTTTATTATTTTTAATAAATTTCAATTAATAAAACATTATATTTAAAAGAGTGTGTAAAGAAATAGTATAACATTTCTATTTCTCATCTAACCTCTTCTTTAATCAATGGCAAAAAATTGTTAACATGTAACCATTACTCACTCCTTTGACCTTAAAACAGTTTAGGTAGTACTCAGGTTATGACTCTTGTGAAGTAGTAGAACACTAGAATTACAAGATATAAGGCAAATAGAACTGGCTTATACAACTTAACAAATGATATTTGAGTCAGGTCTTTCAAGGCTTAACAACTTAACATAAATCAATGACTTTTATTATGGGTTCAAGGAACTCAAGATAAAAAAACTACCAATGGCAATTTCCTGTAGATACTCAGTTCACAGAATGTCAAAAGTCTAGATAATCTTCAATGCTTATTAAATTAGAGCCACAGAAAATTCCAAATATTAACAATTAAAATTTTAACTCTCAACAATCAAGAATTCATGTTTATAACTTACATGTGGTCCTTAATAACTTGTAGTTGTTTACCATCAACTCCCCATAGACGACATGTACAATCCTCACTGACAAACAATATAAATGAAAATCTATGTAGACAAATAAACGATATTATGAAGGATGACATTACCACTTATAAAAGTAGTAGCAATATTTATAAAAATAGTATTAAATTTATGAAACAGTCACAAAAAATGCATTAATGAGTAAAATAGTAGATAAAAAATTGATTGAACAACTGGAATTTATCATTATTAGTAAAAATTTCAGACAGGTGAAAATAATAATTATGTTAGAAAAAGCTCACTTCTTAGTGGCAAAAAGTAAAAAAAAATTACAACTTAAGAAGTAAAATGATCCACAAAGTTTAATCTAGCAGCACATGAATATCTGAAATATTGTTGTACATTTCAATTTTTATGTATTTGTTGGTCTATGATAATTAAAGGAACATGTTACAAGACTGAAGTGTCTAAGTCACTTGAAGCGAATAAGGGCCATAAATAAAAATGAAAATCTTAAATCTTGACAATAAGATCTATCTGTTTATGGAGAGGCTTTTATCTCAAAGGTAAATAGACATTCCAATTAAAATAAATTATATCAGAACAGAATAATGGATTTATTTGCTAGTAGTGATCATTGGAAGGGGAAATTCAGAAAAAGGTAAGATTGGTATAGAGTGGAAAATTTTATGGTATAATACTAACAATTCTACCTTTTTGTTGGGGGTGAGGAGTAGAATATGATATAATGAATAAAAATATAGGAAGGTAAACAATATCAGACTATCAGTAAAGGTATCTTCTTAAGATAATGCTTTTTATTTGTATGAAATGAAAGACCATTTCTTTTCATTGTATTAAAAGATCCTATTTAACCTGAGAAAATAAAAACCACTAAACATACCTTCATCTTCTGGTTCTTCACAGCCAGGATCAACTTCAACCATATTTGATGGATTAATGCAACTATTCAAGTTGCCAAGGGCACTCTCTTGACAATTCTTCGCCTGCGATCCTTTTGGTTGTCCTCGTCCCTTTTTCTTAGGCATAATGGTACCTGAGTCACAAAGTTGATATATCACAACAATTACCATTTTCCTGCAAAATACAAATAAAAAGGATAATAAGATAAAGTCAATCCATGTGTACCTTCCTCCTATTCCTCAATAAAGTCAGGATCAGATTTCAACACATTCAAAGGAATATTAGGAAATTTTCTTTTCTTTATTCTTCCTTCTAGTCAATAATTTATTGGACAAAGTTATATTATTTCCTAATAAATAAGCAACCTCAAGAAGTTTTCTCAAACGCATACCAAGGAGTCAAGGACTCTAATTTTCAGAGGAACTGAAGGATATATATGGGTATTCCTGATAAAATGTTTAAAGTTATTTGCACGAATAACAAAAAGGCATACCAAATCATGCCTTTTCAGTTCCCAGTTAATCTTCTTAGTATTGACCCATTCGTACCAAAGATTTCTTTTCAGTACAATGTTGCAACAAACTAAACGAAAGAACTCACATGAAAAATGAAAGCAAAGCTGGTAACAAGATAAAATTAACGGAACAAGGATGTTGGAAAATAGATTTACTCAGTGAATAAAATGTAACTCCACCAAATTTGAATATAAGAAAAAATAAACTAATATCATGGGAATCAAAAGAATCATTGGAAATAAAATATGAACTAAATAAATAATATTTTTGGGATGATTTCATTAAGGAAAATGCTAATCAGTGCCTTGATGAATTAAAAATGGAAAGTTTTCTATTGGAAGTGTAGCAGTGATTTCTCTTGAGATTTCCAATGCAACTTCAACATAATATTTAATATTAAAACCCTACGCTCTAACTGTCAGAGCCTTTGTAGCCTCCATCACTCTGGTGTCGGCGCCTTCACCGGCGAGGGTTTTGCGGTGCGACTGGAAGTCCTCCCATGGACTCGGCGGCTCACCGTCGACGACGAACTTAAAGAGGAGGGAGCCAAAGTCCCAGGGCTGGACAGCGAAGGGAGACTTTTGGTGCTCGGTGTAGAAGGAGCTGATCGCGGAGAGCGGGATCGTGTGCAACGGGAGCAGCATAAAGTAGTAGTCCCGCAGCAAGTTCGACGACACCGTTCCAATTGGAACCACCGCCACCTGGATCATTGCCGATCCCTTGATGCTCACTTCCAAAATAAGGTAATGGAAGAGGCTAGGTATCGTTTTTCTGAGGCTAGGGATCAAGGGCAAAAAGAAAGGCCATTTCATAGATAATGGCGGCACAATTTTTTCGTTAATGAAAAATTAATTTTAAAAATGCAACGACCACGGTGATGTATTAGAAAACGAGGTTGTATTGAATGCTTGTAGTTAAATACAACAACATTTTGTACTAAAACGTGGTCGTTAATGAACAGCCTCAAATACCACTTCGCATTTGGCTGAAAATGTTTTTGTTCATCTCGTGGTATTTACAAAAATGTCACCGTGTTATATTCAACAACAGTGACCCAAGCACCGATGTCGTACTGTAGTCGTAGAACATAGCTTTTTTAGTAGTGTATCAAATTAGTTTGGAAGGGTAAAAGCTTTTCTTTTTTGACTAAGTGTCACGTTTACCAAACGGCATGTTTCAAACATTACAAATGTAAATCAAAATGAATAATGGTAACATGATTACAAACACAGTATATTTCCCAACCAGTATTATAGTAACATAATGAAACATGTTGCAGACATGTTACAAAATGAGTAATTCATGTTAGCAGGTTCACTAATGGGTTTATTCATCCGTTGAGTAGTTCCAACCAATATTTACAAAGTATCACTGCATCATTTTCCAATACTCCAATCAATATGCGTTGATAATTTCATGCAGTGAGTAAACAAATCAGTAGTGTGTAAATAATTATTATGGAGGAACATCATGAACAATGATGTAGCGGTATTATGTGTTAACTATGAAAATTGTAAATAATTTTTTCCAGGATAGTTTTTATTTTTAAGATAATAATTTTCACTAATAATTCTACTAACAAATAAATGTTCAAGTATGAGACATAAAATCTATTTTTAATTGTAAGTTCTTTTTCATCGAACAAGAAATTATAGTTTTCAACTTAAAAGAATTGTCTAAATATTGATGAAAATGGTGATGATAATTTATGTAATGAACATTATAGAAGCTTTTCTATAAATAGTTTCTCTAACAATTCCTATAATAACAATTTCGATAAACACATATTTGATGATAATAATATTTTCTATGATGATTCTAATAAAGATTTTGATAACAATTCTAATTCAATAACATATGGCAATGTCAACAATAAATTCGATAATAATAAGCAATGAGGATTGAATAAAAAGTGAGACGAATACATAGACTGTAACCTTCAAATCAAGAGTCATTTTCGAGTGAGTGGCATAGTTAGTGTTTGAGGAATTGAGTGGTAGTGATTCAATCTAACAAAAATGGTTACCATAGGTTTTCATGTATAGACTTCTACTACTAACAATCAAATTATAAATTGTGTGCAATAAGTTCCTAATTACTTAGATCTAATGACCTCTAACATCTTTAGGTAACCTTTTTTGTCAACCATTGTAACTTCTCTTTTAAATTCAAATTAAATCTTTCTGTCTGAGCGCTTCATTATTTCATGTGCATAATTGTGTTATTTAAATCTTCTTCATTGAAATAACACCTTTCAAGTGTGCAAAATCATACTAAACTAGTTTATTGAAATGACTCTCTTCAAATGTGTATTTAACCCTTTATGTTTTTCTCCATCAAAAATTTAACCATTGAAACTAGATTAGGTTTCTCAAACTTAGAAATTTTTCACAACAGAGATCACACTATGTTACCGATGTTTATTTGGAACAAAATATGCATAATTTATATACAAACAAAGGATGAATATTATAGTATTGTAATTGTAAAATTCCAGTTGTAAGAACATGTCAGTAGCAATAAAATATCAGAGAAGATATAGAAGTAGAATCACCTTGTCTCTCTATGACAAAACAAAACACACGTTCTTGAAGCTCGAATTGAAAAATATGAGCTTCGTGCTAATAATGTGTTATAAAAATATAAACTTGGAGTAGAGAATATATAGAAGAAAGAACTAAAGAGAATAGAGAGAATAGACTTATTTTATCGTGTATTCTTACCAAGAAGGAGCATCTTATTTATAGGTACGAATAGCAACTTAAAGGATACAACTCAAAAGTTATATTCAACTGAAAGATTACAATTTATTTAAGACTATTAGGGAGGAATGAATATAAAAGATAGAAAGCAAATGGACGTCTACCATAATAATAATTATTCATAACATTATTATTATTATAACAATCAAGTTAGTGTTTGAAGATAGTGAAGAATAAATTAATAATTTTAAGGTAATTTATTTAATTAAAATTATTTTTAAAAGTCACTTTTAATGATAAAATTGTAAAAATATGAAATTGTTTATAATAATTAATCTTATAAGAAAATTATTTATTATAAAATAGAAAATATCAAAAACTGATCTGATAAATTTTAATTATAAATTCTAAAGTTTCATTTATGTTTACAAATTAAAACATATTAAACTTAACCTAGAAAAAAATATTAAATCTGTATTAAAAAGACTTTTAATTTAGAAATTAATCATATTTAAACACAACTTATAGGAAAATTTAATTTGTATAAGGTAACAAATGTTTGAAATATTTTAGTAACATGTTATTAAATTGACTAATAAATTTAATGAACAAATTATCAAACTAAATAAATAATATAGTAATATAATATTTTGGTATTTTAAAAGAAATAATTATATGCAAATAAATAACAAGATTTGATTGAGTGAAGTTATAAAAAAATCAGTTTAACCACAGATTAAAATAGTTTTTTTTAAAGAATACTATTTACTTCTGCTAATTTAAAATTTTAAGATATTTATTTTGTTAAAAACTAGTTGGTTGACCGGTGCCCTCGCCTAGTCACTCTTTATTTTTTATTGTATGATTATCTTTAAGTTTATACTAAAATGGTTCGTAATATAACTCAAAGGGTCGGCGCCATGTATAATGTCTCAATGTATTTCATTCTCATCACGTGCAAAATTTTCAATGATAATCTTTAGTCCATTAGGTTAAAAGACACTTATAATCTATAGCATGGAACAAAACAAATGGGTTGTAATATAATAAGCTGTGAACATGTAATTTTTATATAGAAATTTTAACAAAAAGCTACAATTCTAAAGTATAAAAAATATTAAAAATATATAACAGGCACATAAATTCACAATAATTTGGATTAATGATTTAAGTCTTATGTGATATTTTATTTAGATCCAAAAGTCAAGTTGAAGACAATGAAAACAATTAAGAGATGGAAAATAAAAAAAATTGACCCACAACATCTATGTCAAATGCACGTGGGGGGTAATTGTCCCCACATGATTTTTTATTTTCTTACTTAAACATATTTAATAATTTTTTTGTTCCCGTAAAAAAAAGTTTTGTGCTCATAAGATACATATTTTTTATTTTAAAACAAATAAAGAAAATTACAAGATAAAAAATAAAATATATTGATATTAATTTTACTACTTTATCATTTCAATTTTTACCATTCTCACACCTCTAATACTAAACACATGGAAAGTTGGTGACACAAATACTAAGGGTGACAATTTGGGTCTTGACCCAGTGGGTCAACCTACTAGCCCACCAAAAATGGAGGACTAGGTTAGATGAATCAATCTGCTAGCCTGCATTGGCCTGTTCCGCCTAACCCACCAACCAAGCGGGCCAACTATGAGGTGGGACAGGTTGACCCGCCAACCCATCATACATATATTTTTTTATAAAAAAATGTAAATACTAATATGTATTTAGGATTTGGGTTTCCACTTTATATTTTTTTAAAGTTTATAGTGTTGTTCAAAATCAAAATATATATTTGTTATTGTTTTATATAATTTTATAAATTTAATTTTTCCAATACTGATAAGGACATTTATATTATAATCAAATATAACATAAACAATTGATATATTTTACGTTCTCTGACTAAATTTGTTCCTCTTCAAAAAAAAAACTAAATTTATTAATTTGGGTTAATTTTATGAAATCAGATACTTAAAACTTTCTTTTTTTTCATTTAGCGGGTTGGCCTACCAACCCACCCCTAAGTGAGGCGGGCCAGGATTTTCATACCGCCTTGGCTCGTTTGTCACCCTTAACAAAAACGTCACCTTGACACAATTCCAAAGGAGAGAAAAAAAGTGAAAAAACTATCACAACTTGTTATTCCTTGGACAGAAAGCAAATGGGTAATAATATGAGCTTCATTACAAATTTTCACTCCATGCAAATCACCTCTTCTCTCAGCATCTTTAATGGACACAGACAGTCCTTCAACACATAAAATAAACAAATAAGATAATGTATCCCACTAACAAAGTCCCTTTTGTGGAATAATAGGTCCAACCCTAATCATCATTGACATTAAAAAAAATTAACTATAGAAATACACATCATGATCTAGTTAACAAAAAGATTATGAAAGCCAAGCTTAGTCATCATAGCACGAAGGTAACCCCATTCCATCCTACCATAGACATTACTTATATCAATTCTAAAAGCCACATCTTTTTTTTTTCATTCCTCCTACACTTCAAAAAATAAAAAATCTCTAGGCCACCAAAGCGTTATCAATAATAGACCTACCAGGCACAGAAGCTTATTGCTCTTCAAGCACACACTTATATATCAATAACCTCCCTCGGTCTATTAACAAGAACCTTAGAATTTATAGACCACATTGTACAAAGATATGGATCTTAAATCTTTCATACCTCTAGGGATGTCTACCTTTGGAATGAGCACAATAATGGTGTCATTGATAGATGCAAGGAAAACACCCTGTTCAATCCACTAGAAACAAGCAAGAAACACATCTTCTCTACAAATACCCTAAATTTTTCTATAAAAGGATGGATTAAATACATTAGGCCAAGAGCCTTGTCAGGTTTCATCTAGAAGACAACTTCTTTGAATTCCTCTTTAGTGAAGGGATGAATCAACATCTCATTATCTTTTTGGGATATTTTATTTGCAACAGAATCATAATCTCCAACACTCGCAGTGAAAAGATCTGGAAGATAATTAAAGGTTAGTGCACAAATCTCCTTCTGACTATCCACTTTTCTCCCATCCTCATCCTCAAAAGAACTAATTTGCTTAATTATTTTTCGAGCTTTAACTGAAACATGAAAGTATTTGATGTTTCTATCTCCTCCCCTAAGCCAATGAACCTTTGAGCATTGTTTCCGAAATCTCTCCTCTTGCAACAAGAATTTGGTAAGGTTCTTTTTTTCTCTATTATACTCTTTAATCAGCTCATCATCCTCCTTACCTCTTAAACTCTCCATTTTTTGCTTAGTCTTCCTTATATCATCTCTAAATATGTTTCTAACCCTTCTCCCCCAAGCTTCCAACTCCTCCTAACAACCATGGATTTTGCTCACAAAATGCAGATGACTGTCATGCCGATAGGTTCCTAGCTTGCAAAACATTTGTAACATCCTCTTCATACAACCATGCATTCTCAAACTTGAATCTCCTCCTTCTACATTGATGATAAGTATTGTCAGCAAAGAAAAGAATAGGGTTGTGGTCAGACGTGGGAGCCAAAATATTATTCAGCTTCTCTTCAGGAAAACAAATGAAACCAATCATTAGTCACCATTGCTCTATCCAAGCCCTCCTCAATAGCATTAGGAGCACCCTTACTACCAGACCAGGTGTAGGGATACCCTTTCATAACAAAATTCAAGTTGTTAATGTGTTTATGTTACATTTTATAATTCCTATTTGAGAAAACTTAAAATTTATTCATAGGAGTTTTTAATTATAACAACAAATTGTTAAGAAGAAAATTTTAAGTGTTATGAATTGTGATTATGGTTCTAATGGTTTACCATGAGAATGTGTTAATGACAAGTCATCATTCAAAAAATATATCACAAGAGCATAAATTGTTGGAACCAAAGACAAAAAAAATGTCAAGCCCCTAAATATCTCATATTAACAAAAGATATTTTCAAATATTAGAAATTCTTATGATGGAAATCCATTAAAATTCAAATTATAAAATCTTGATTGTTAAAGTCTCTTAAAAAATATTATTAAGTTATTACATTCTTACATAGTCTTTTAAAATCTACTTATTTTTATGTCAAAATAGTCTTTTTAAAGTCTCAATCTAATACAACTTAATCGTAAGGCGTTTGGTAGACGAAAAGTTTTTACTTTTTCAGGAATCTTAAAGTGAGAAACTATGATTCCCATATTTGGTATGTAATTAATTAAAAAAAATTGTTTGGAAACTATGATTCTCGGGAATGAATTTTAGCGCATTTTCTTGCAAAATATTCCCAAGGAGGGGGACAAGAATCCAACTTTCCCAATTGGAGGGAAAGTTTTAGTTACATACTACCTCCGGTCTTATATGTAAGCAACAAATGGTATTTTTCTTTGGTCCTAATTATAAGCAACAATGGCTTACTACCACAAAAATAGGATTTAATATTGCTAGGTTAACATCGGTTTTGACGAAAATCAATGTTAACAAAAAGACGGTGGCATAATTATAAATGAAACGAGTTTGTTAACATCGGGTTTCATAAACCGATGTTAACATCGTTACATTCACATTGGTTTTCCAAAAATCGATATGAATGAGATGATGTTAACGTCGATTTTTTTAAAAATTGACGTTGTTTTTCTTATATATATAATTTTTTGGCCCTCTTCTCGCACCCACTCTCACTCTCCTCGATCTCACCTTGACGCTTTTGCTTCCTCCACGGCATTGCCACTCACTTTCCTCACTCTCACCTTGATGATCTCTCTTCCTCTTAGCACACTCTCACTCCCACTCCCTCTTGCTCTCCTCACTCACACTCATTGTCGGTCTCAGTCTCCCACTCACACTCGCTATCAGTCTCGACGATGAGGCACGAACTAACTAGATTTCAATGCTTTGCCCTGTGGTTATTGTGATGGTCACTAGAAAAAAAAAGGTAAACATTATTGCTTAGCGTTGGTAGAAACATCGTGGCGTGGTCACCATGTGGTGGTTGAGATAGAGCGAATAACTACAAGAGCCTTGTTAAACGGCATCACATGTTTTGGGTTGAGACGAAGGGAATAACCACATGTTTTTTGCTTTGTTCTCTTCTTCTCTTTTTTGTTTTTTTTTACGAGCATTTCATAGATTTTATTTTAACGTTGCTTTCTTCGAGTGGACTTTATTGACATTTACAATATGAAATTATGCATGTTACATATTGATGAAGAAAATTGTTAGAGGATTGACAAAGTGAGAAACGTTGGTTATATTTTGATAAAGAGGATTGTTATCCATTACAAGGAAAATGTTAATAATGTTCATTTCATATTAATTAAGATTAATTATAATGGAATCATGAGATCAATTTATGCGTGAAATATATTATTAATTATTGTTTTTGGCAATTCTGTTTGATGTTCAAGTAAATGCTAGATTCTTTCTAAACTCCTCTAGGATTGTTGTACTCTAGTTTTATTTAAGGGGTGCCCTAGAATATAGTTTGAAATTTAAGGGGTGCACTAGAATTTATGGACCATTCAGGTAAACAAAAAAAAGCCATTTCGTAAACAAACTCATAATATTTGAAAGATGCACTACTAAAAAAAGGTTTTTTAACGACCGTTAAAATAGCCTTAAAACCCGTCGTTAAATATAACGATGTTAAAATCTAAAGTTTTTTCACGACGATTCTTATAACAATCGTCATAAAAAACCTAATGTTTTTAATAACCGTCTTAGAAAACTTTGACTGACATCGCTTTCTAAGACGGTTATTAGGAAATAATTGTCTTAAAATGCATATTTTCTAAGACGGTAATAAGAAATAATCGTCTTAAAATGTCTTTCATTGTAGGCATTTTAAGACGGTTATTTGTAATAACTTTCTTAGAATGTATATATTTTAAGATGGTTATTTCTTATTAATCATCTTAGAAAATATATATTCTAACACGGTTATTTCTAATAATTGTCTTAAAATGCCTACAATGAAAGACATTCTAAGACGGCTATTTTTTAATAACCGTCTAAAAATGCCTAAAATAAAATACATTCTAAAACGGTTATTTCTTATTAACTGTCTTAAAAAGTATATATTCTAAGACGGTTATTTCTAATAACCGTCGTAGAATGCCTACAATGAAAGACATTCTAAAACGGTTATTTTTTATTAACCGTCTTAGAATGCCTATAATGAAAGACATTCTAAGACGGTTATTTCCTAATAACCGTCTTAGATAGTACATACAAATTAAATTTATTTCTACAAGCCAACCAAATTAAAAATCCTAAAACCAGGGTGAGCTACACACTAACACAATATTATATGAAATCTAAGAATAAGAAACCTCTATTTAAAAGTAGAGCTAAATGTAAACTAAAAAAGACATGTATAGCCTTATAAATTAAGTCATTGGAACACAATTTTCAACTCAATAGCATCTTAAATATAATATAATCTAAGTAACCTATTTTTAACAACATATGATTACAACCAATGACAAGTGAAACCAATGAGATACTACATTAGTGAATTATCTGGGCAGTGATACATGCTTTCTTTCAAGTGGCATAATTGGATAAAATTTATGTGCATAAAACAAACACACTAATTCATTGAGAAATATTGCAGATTCTTACCAACTTTGCTAAGAAGACTAACGCCAACATTGTGTGCATCTTAACCAGCCATTGTAACACATGGGGCTCCCATGTATAAAGATTCACAAGTCGTGGTTGTTCCAGCATATGAAAATGTGTCCAAACTAAATGACAAATACAGAAAAGAAAGATTACCATGGGCATAAGACAAGTTATTGAGCAAACACACAATATTGCATTCTTCTTATCATCATAAGTAATACTTGATCACAAGCACTTGCCCAACATTCAGTAGTTAGAATAATTATCATATTTCATATGCATGTATGTATTATGTGCAAGAAATACAAACAATCAAAATAATAAAGTGGTAAAAATGTATAATACATGTTTAACATTCACCAAAACAACCAAGAAATAACCTAGTAATATATATTTGTAAACTATCTCGTGCTTCTGTAGATGTTATTCATATAATCTTGTTTAAAAAATAGCTAAATAACTACATAACTATGACACTGAAATACATATGAAGTTAGATTTTGACAACAAAATGTAAATTCCAAAATCTAATGTAAATTTTATTGTTTTCCTACTACGACGTGATTAGCATCACAAACAACCATCCTTAGCATAACTAGTTAATTACTAGATTTCAGGATGCAAACAAATTAGTAAGAACATTCTTTGGCTTTGCTATTTTTTTTTCATAAAATAGCTTTTCGGTAGAAGTTCTCAAGCAGTTTGACTGACAGCATTTCCAGATACAAAAATAAACTAATTCAAACACACACCAAGTTTTTAATTTACACAATGCTACTACCTACATGTCTAGTTGAGTCACTCTTTTAGCCTTTATACTAAATTGTAGTCATATCCAATAATCACCAACGGTATGGAAAAGGTTAAAACTTAATAGAGAAACAAAAAGTGGTGCCACACATAATACAACATTCATAGTCAACAAAACCAACATATGTATGAATAAATAATAACAAAGCCAGAGCTTATGCAGGACCAAAAAAAAAGGAATACAAAAATATATATTATCTTATGTCCAATAGAGAATAAGCTTGCATATGATCGTGGTTAAGAAGAATAAGTGGCAGAATATCAACTCGTAGTGGTTCCAGACCTAACTTCTCTAGTGTTGAAAGAAACCTCTGTCTCACACTATCACAACAAAATAATTTACATTTAAGCACAAGAAGAGAATTTGGAATTGCACATAGTATCTTTGGCCAGACTTGTAGTACCTTGGGTGTAATCTAAAGAAATAAAACAACATAAGTCAGGGGATACACAACTTACCTTTTACAATGTTATTGATAATCAAAATAAAATTACATGATATATTTAAGAATATTACTACCTTAGCAAGATTTTTAAAACTACCAAATGTCAAAGCCATTGCAAAGAGCAGGAGTTAGACAAACAGGACCAGCCTTAGGGGAAGGAGTGTAACAATGGAAGCTATCTGGTAATCGAACTAACTCTTCAACACGCCTGTAATTTGGGAAAGCCTCAATCCATTTAAAATAAGCATTATTAATCAAGTATTTCAATTTCTATTACAAAAAAAATGAAAATCACATTAATTTGTAGCATAATACAACAGAAATTGAAAAAGTTGGTTAATAATATGATAGATGGGGAAAGGTGTTTGTTAGGAGATATCCTAGGATCAGCTAAAAGCCTTAGTAGTTGTCAGCTAGTTAGGACAACTAGGATAAGTAACTGTTAGTTAGTTAAGAAACTATAAATAGTCAATTGAGGGAAATTAGTAAAGATTACAGACAGAGAATTTGGAAGTGGAGGGTGCTAAGACCTCAAAACTCATTTGTATTATGTCTTGGGTGTTGGAAGCACCATAATAATAATACACATTTTTTCCTCTATTTCTAGTCCAGTTCTATCATAATACAATGGAACCTTCAATTTTTATTACACAACATGACTAACATTAAAACTCTAGAAATTCTAGAATTGTCCAATAACATTTCCAGTGATTGTCACAATTTCCCATGACTAACATAAAAAATAATGTTGAAAATTGTTTCAAAACAATATGCATCAAAATTGTAAAATACATTTTTGTAGAAGGAAAAAATTAACTTCCAGGTTCCAATTATGACAACAAAGCAACAATAATATGCTAGGATATCCTTATACATAAAAAAGGGCAGCAAAGTAAGATGTGGTAAAATACATATTAATCCAGCTATCTTCTTAATTACGGTAGCTGGATTAGAGTTTAATCCTCTAACTAATGCCATAATTAATTTCTTTAACATGGATAGCTTTTTATCTTTCTCTGAATCCATAAGAATGATATCAGCCTTAAAACCCTCTCCACCCAGAGCATGAAGCTCGTCCAAGGTAGGAATACAATCAAAAAGTTCCTTGAGTCTTGTCTCCTGCATGTTATCAAATTAATTAATGAAAATGCAATGAGTTAGAAAAATCATTTTAGCTACACATCAAGAACCAGGATACCATCAACAAACTCAAACAACAATACATGTCACAATCCATGAATGAGCAGAGGTAAGTGTCCTGCGTTCAATTTTATGAGTTGCATCAAGTTGATGGCCACTATCATGAAGCCATGGATCTTCGAATTAGTGCATATCGTCTATAATGCTTACATACAGCGAGGAAAACACAAGCATTTGCATTACATAAATAAGAATGTTTGCTTGCATTCGACTTCACTGACCTACGTAACTATCATAATTGAACGTTAAGTTAAGCACGTGTTTGTTTGCACATTCAATGTGTGCATCTAACAAGGGTAAATGCATAAACAACTAACTATTTGTTGCTTCAATCAGGACGCATATCCAATTTTGTTAAACATAGAAGCAAACATGCACTAGAAAATATAACATGATTAGGGAGACATGGAATAAAAAAGAAAAGAAAAAAAGTGAATACATTCATAAATTGATTTATTGGGTGTCCCAAAGGCCAGATTCTCCATACCTAGGTCAATTGTCAAACAATGTTAATATAAAATCAATCAAGAAATGTCTATCTATCTTTTGTTGCAATTCTTAAGTCACATTTAGTCATAATTTATAAATGATGCAACAAATTTTCATGAAATCCAAAACACTAATGTTCATGACATTTTAAAAAAACTTTTTCTTGTAGAATGTATCCTAATTACATATTCTTACCCCTTTCCCCTTTTTTTTGTTATCAAAATAGGGACAATTGCACATAAATCTCACGGGACCCACCCAAATAAATACTCTCAAAAATCTAAATGGTGGGATGTTCTTTCATAGCAGTTCTTCAAATTTTAAGTATTTGAATTCAAATTTTGGTTCCTTCTGCACTATTGACATCAACGATAAACAATGAACACACACTCACACAACAACCTTTTTAAAATATGACATCACCCCAATAGATACATAAAGTCAATCTTTTGGATGGCTTCGAGAAAACAAAGGAAAGCACCGTGCAATGAAATGCTTCAAAAGTGAAAATATAGTAATCTAACAAAATAGCAGGTATCATAATAAAGTGAAGAACAATTGTTTGACACAGAATAATTTGAACCTGAAACTACCATCATAGTCATAATTGTATATTAACAAGCCTCAACTTTTGAAGTGCCTAGAATCTAGTTGAATTAGATTCATTTTATTTACACTATCACTAATTTCTCTCCATACAATTTGATGTGGATTCATTATATAGGAGAGCATAAATTTATGCTGCTTTTATATCAAACCAAATTTTTTGGAGAATTGCGTTCAGATTTTTTAAGATGAGCACATTCATATAAAAATAAAACCATAGTCAATATAAGGTTGAAATATATGTGCTTAAGCTTAACTCTGTAAATGAGTGTGGATGCAGTGGAATCAAATACTATCACAACATTCTTCATTCCACAGTTTCTAGTGGAATTAGCAGCTTAGATTGCCTTATCACCTAACAGGTAAGCATGCATCACAGCAGCCATCATAACAAACTATATCCTACTCAATTTATAGCATTAACAAAACTACTTTCCAAGTGTCCTATTATTATCACTTACATGTTATATCATATCACATCTGAAAACATCAGTAGCAAGCAGCAAACACAATAATCCACCTATATCAGATATTGATGAGATACCAAAAAAAAAGGATGCATTTGAAATTCATGCACAAACTGCATCTATGATGGTACAATCAAAATCAGGACAATTCCAAGGGAAGCAACAAACATAAGAGATCTCCCAATATCATAGTATCTTTTTGCTTCAGCAGAAGCTGTATTTATAAACCACTCCCATATTTGGAGAATATATTTCAAAGCTATTGGATACAGCAGAAGACCAAGCACAAGTCCCTACAATAATAGAAGTAGACAACTTTAATTGATCTAGCTATACCATTAATGATAAATTCGTAACTTATGGACAAATACCTGATTTATAATGCTTATCTCACTTCTACTTATTTCATATTCTGCAGTAACTAACTTTGATGACATCAATAGTCCATGTAGTTGTTCAAACAGTTTAATCACCAATTATTATGCACATACATACATATACGTAGGTCATCTGGGAACAATATCATGTTAAGAAGCCCTAACCTTTTTAATAGTAAGCAACAACATGTCACCAAAATAGAGAACAATACTGGAAGTCACAAAAAATGTTTCGCTTGGTATCAGAGGCAAAAATAGGATTATTAAAAGAGTAGATGAACCAATTTCAATTGATATGACAGGTCAAGATGATCAGATTAAGCAAAATAGAAAGTGCATTCATCTTCCATAGTTAAGTGAAGGAATCCATGAACTATAAAAACAGATCAATTCTAAGCATTTCTTCCTCTTTTTTATGAAACTTTTAATCCCATATCAGTTGTGACAAAAGTAAATCCCAAACACCAAGAAGAATAGGTGACTAAGACCACAAGTATAAAATAGAAATACCAATGGAAGCACATGAGGGAAAAGTTCTAAGGTAATGCTGAATTAGTTTCACAGATGCCAATCCATGACAAAGGGCCCACACTAGCTTCAGTGCTAGGTGCAACCTTGCGAAGGAAGAGACAATGAAATTTAAGCAGAAGGTGCATCCATAACCTATATTGAATGGGTTTCATACCAACTTAGGTTGTTCCAAGGTCTAGTTCTTAAAAGATAACAACAAATTTCCCTTACGAACTATACATCTAATCCCATTTTGTACATTCCTTTTTTCTTTCAATTGAAAACCTACTTTAATATTTTTAAATATTGATATTTTTATTACATATATGTTTCAAACAATCCAAACCTTAACAACGCATCTAGCAGTCAAAATTAAGAAATAGCAACTGACCTGTTTGTAGCTAAGTCAACAATGTAGCAATTGTTGGTCACAAAGAACTCATTGATTACCTGCGTCTTCCCTGCAACGACCATTACCATATATCAGCACTAAAACAAGCTTAAATCATACCCGTGACATCTCTTCAACACTACACGAAGCTTAACCTACCTAACTAAGTAAGTGACTAACGTACCGTGGACAAAGCCCTGCTTTTCACAAACTGTCACTCCTTGATTCAAATGAACTTCGAGCCAGGAAGAGTCATCCACGTCATTGGGTTGAATGGAATAACAATGAAATGGGGCTACGAGGTTTGAAATATCTAAGTGTTCACTCAATTACGACGAAGAGGGGCTAGGGTTCAAATTGTAACGAAGAAGGGGTACGAGATTTGAAATGTCTAAGTCTTCACTCAATTATCACGAAGAGTGGCTGGGGTTCAAATTGTAACGATGAGGGGCTAGGGTTCAATTGTAACAGCAATGAAGAGGCTAGCTAGCTGCTTCAATGCAAGGTGGGAGGTTCAGAGGCTATTCACGCTTTTGTTTTTTTTTCCAATTACAACGGTCTTTAACTAAAACTCGTTGTAAAGTTTATTACATATAACATTCTAAGGCGGTTTTTAATAACTGTCTTAGAATGTGCGTCGTAAAATGCAATTTTTTTACAATAATTACAAAAATGCCACCGCACCACTTTCTAAATCGGTTCTCTAAATAACCGTCGTAGAAAACGCGTCGTAAAAAGTGATTTTTTTAGTAGTGATGAAAGCAAATATGAATGTTTCAACAGTTAAGAATATGCAATTGCAAGCAGACATTGGAATTAAGCTTTTATTATATGAAGAATCGAAGTGATGAGAGGGAGGGGGTCCTTAGATCCATCGAACACACACACACACACACACACATAAACAAGTAACAACATTTTGGATACTTTGAAAATCAGTAGGTTTTGACTATATAAAAAAAGACTTGAAATATGTCAGGAAAGCATTTTAAGTTATTTTCTATTTCTTTTGTCGGTATAAAAAAGCTTTTCTGACAATATTAACAACAATTAGTAAATAAGTTTATTTTAATAACTTGTATTTGTTTTGTGAGACATTACTTTGAGTAATGTTTTAATTTCTAAGAGTTGTAGTGATCCTTTTACATCCAATTTTGTTCATTGAAAAAGTTTGTAACATTATTTTTAATTGTATATCTTCCTTTGGTTTCTGGTCAGTCGTCATCAACTTGTAGCGTAAGAGTTATTAGTTAAAGATGTACTTAGGTCAACCAGAAGCCTTCCTTATATTAAAAGCAATAAATTCAAATCTTTAATTTGGTATTAAAAAAACATTAGACATTGCTTCTCATTTCTCTCACATAGCATACAGATGGTGGAGACATATAAATGATGTAGCTCAATCTAGTCATCAATCATGGAATAATGTATTTATATATACACTGCACAATTCTTATGTAATTGAATCTTCTGTCATTTGACTAGATATATATATAATTAATTTTCAATGTTCAATATAATTTGTAGTGACTTTTTTGTTTTCTTGTTTGATTCTTGATCACAACATTTTTTGTTGGACATTATAGTGACCATCATCACAAGTATAAATGTTTTTCATAAATTTTTTATGCTTTTTTTTGTTACCAATGCTTTTATAACTTATTGACTGTGATTAATGACTATTGTTTTATATATAAGTTATGTTCATCATGAGTGAACCTTAGATTCCCATTTGAGATTTAATACAATGATTCTTGCGGATAGTTTGTATTAATCATTGTTTTAAATCTTGAATTGTTCATTTGGATAGTTTGGGAAGAATCATTTATTTATAGTAGATTCATACGTAAAGGTTAACTTTTTTTTCTTAAATTTGATGAAATTTTGGTTAGTGCATTTTACTTTGTTCTTTGGGTGCATACTTGACTGTGGTGAAATTCATGTCACCACTTTCATGTCGTGTACTTGAAGATCAATGTGAAATACTGCTGAAATGTCATCATATCTAAGAAAATAAAGTTAACCTTTATGTATAAATATACTAAAAATAAATATCTTCCTGAATGGGATAGGGCCACACCTTCAATGAAAAAAGTGAGGTTTTTCATGCATGGAATCACTAGCTTTGTGAGTATGATAGTGTTATTAATTAGATGGATCGAAGATGGATGAATGCAAGTCACATCAGCCATGCGTATAAGGAAGGCATTGAAGAGTTCTTATAATTTGCTTCCGAAAGAAGCCGGCCGGATGAGGATGGAAAATAATTTTTTTTTTCTGGTATAATTTGTTTGAATAGAGGGCGAGCCCTGGTGCAACGGTAAAGTTGTGCCTTGGTGACTTGTTGGTCATGGGTTCGAATCCGGAAACAGCCTCTTTGCATATGCAAGGGTAAGGCTGCGTACAATATCCCTCCCCCATACCTTCGCATAGCGAAGAGCCTCTGGGCAATGGGGTACGAAGTTTTTTTTATAATTTGTTTGAATAGAAGACGAAAAGTACTAGACAATATACAGGAACATCGGTTGTGTGATAGGATTAAGAAGAACTATACGACATGGATATGACATGATCAATTGGCAGGCATGCAGAGGGGTCTCAAATTGAACCAGTTGATGTAGAAATGAGAGATCGCCTAGAGGAAATGATTCATGATCTTGGAAAAGAGTCTTTTCAGCAAGCACATGCCCCTATGTATAATACATTGGAAAGTGATTCTAAGAAGCCTTTGTATCCGGGGTGTAAGAAATCTTTGACCTTGTTGTCGGCGGTGTTAAGTTTGGTTAATGCCAAGGCCAAATATGGGTGGAGTAACAAAAGCTTCACTTCACTGCTTCAGGTAGGGCAGGAAATGCTTCCAGAAGAAAACACGTAACCAAAAAGTTATTATCAGGTGAAGAAGATACTGTCTCTGATAGGTATGGAGTATCAGAAAATGCATGCATACCTAATGAATGTATATTGTACATACAGAGTATGAAGAAATGCATAAATGCCCTAGGTGTGGGGTATCACGGTACAAAGTGAAGGATAATAATGAGTGTAGCAATGATGAAAGCAAAACCAAAGGCCCCCCAACGAAGGTGTTATGGTATATTATGATCATTGCAAGGTTCAAGCATTTGTTTGCTAATACAAATGGCACAAAAGACCTTAATGGCATGCACGTGGGAGAAATTGTGATGGAATGGTTTGCCATCCAACTAATTCCTCCCAATGGAAGAAGATTAATAGTCTATATCCAGATTTTGGGAAAGAGACAAGAAATCTTAGGCTTGGACTTGCCACTGATGGAATGAATCCCTATGGCAGTTTAAGCACTCAATACAGTTGTGGCCCATTTTGCTAGTAATTTACAACTTGTTTCCTTGGTTGTGCGTGAAGCGAAAATACATGATGTTATCTATGATGATGTCAGGCCAAAGACAACCAAGAAAGTTATGATGTCGGGCCAAAGACAACTTGATTGAAGACTTGACAAAGTTATAGGACAAGGGGGTTGTCGTGTTTGATGGGTATCAAAATTAGACATTCAAGTTGTGTGCAATACTATTTTGTACCATTAATGACTTTCCAACATACGAGAATTTGAGTGGATACAATGTTAAGGGTCATCGTGCATGTTCTATCTGTGAAGAAGACACAAGCTACATACAACTGAAACATGGAAGAAAAATAGTATACACTCGACATCAACGTTTTCTGAAAGCTTATTGTAACACCTCATTTTTAGTAAAATAAATTAAAAGGTGTTTTATTTAAAAATAAATAGAGTTTTAGAAAAATAATGAAGTTTTTATAATTAAATAAATCAAGAGAAACAATTTTATTAATTAAAATAATGGTTTGAAGGCAAATAAAAAAAAGATGTTTTTATTTATTCATTTGATAGGAAGTAAAATAAAGTTTCCTTTTATAAAACAATAAAATAAAATAAAAATAGAGTAAATAATAGGCTAAGAGTACCTTAGCAATAAATAGACATATTAGGTCAATTTTTACATTTTACTATACGTCTCTATTGTCCATTCCTCTCAAATTCATTTTCCCTTTTCCTTCTCCCAAAATCCTCTCTTTTTCTCGCATACACTAGAACTTATCCCAGTGAAATTTTAATCCCGGACTCGTTAACCGTTGGATCATCGTGAAATTTGAACACAGGTTCAGAACTCATTTTCTCACATCCCCACCATTGGGATTTTCAAAATAATGTATGTGCTGAGAGCAATGTCCCTCGCACAGTGCTCTATTTTTCCCACATACACCAAAACTTGTCCCATTAAAACTATGATGTTGGACTCGTTAACCGTTGGATTATCGTAAAATTTGAACACCAGGTTAGAAACTTGTTTCCACACATAACCACCGTTGGGATTTGCAAAATAATGTATGCAGTAAGAGAAATATCCCTTGCACAGAGAGAGTGAAATGGAGGCTCCAATCCCTCCTCCTTCTCTCTAATGCTTGGAAACCCTAGCAGAGAAACCAAAGAAAAAGCTT
Organism: Glycine max; assembly: GCF_000004515.6. Classification (NCBI taxonomy): domain Eukaryota; kingdom Viridiplantae; phylum Streptophyta; class Magnoliopsida; order Fabales; family Fabaceae; genus Glycine; species Glycine max. The sequence continues at coordinate 34,724,928 of NC_038255.2, read as the reverse complement.
GAGGAATCTTAGGGAACTGCTAGAAACGCTGCTATTGCTGTCGGACTACACACATGAGCTTGCTTATAGGTAAGGGATGAATTTATCGCAATTGGGGTTACAATTAATATGTGTAGAGATCTTTAAGGGATTAAATTAAGGTTTATTTTGGGATGTTTATTGAATTATAATTCTTCCTTTACGATTATAATTATGATATTATTGTGTTTGAAAAACCAATTGATGTCCTTGATGTGAATTGGTTGATAAAATTGAGTGCTTTTGGTGTTTTTTACCTATGATTTTGATTCCTTTGATTTTGATGTGATTATATGAAATTGTTTAAGGGGTTTTACTCCCCATGTTGTGAGAAACATTTTTGTATAACTCATTTGTGTTTTGGACAAGATTTACTAGATTAGTGTGATAAATTGTTATATTGTGATTGAGATTGAGTGTATGTGATAAATTGAGTAGTGTTGAATTGTAACATGCATGTGTATTAAGATGTTGTATCCATTGAGTTGTGAGCTATGAACTGTACAATCACATGACTATAAGACCCTTTAAGGGCGACAAGTTAATGCGCGACGAGTATTGTGATGGGAACCATTGTGGGAACCTGACGAGTTTAATCACTTTGAGGCACGATGAGATAAAATTATTTTGAGAACAATTGAGGAGTCATTTGTTTTGTACAGTTCATAGATAGAGTCTGTGTGCTAAAATGTTTTCTAGGTTGGAACTAAATCAGGAGGGAGAGGCCCTGACGGACTCTTCAGAGTGTAGGCCTCGGGGTTAAATACACTTGGTTTGAATGTTCCTTGAAGTCTATGTTGATCCCATATGATTGGAGCGTTCTCGCAAAACAGAGTAACTATGACTGGTCTCCCTATGATTTTACCTAGTGAGAAGACCTAACTTACCAGTGTATGGTCTGTCTTGTCATGTACTTCTAGGCGCCCGACGAGGTTTTTCACTGATATGGTACCACATTGCATATAGGATTGAGTCTCAATATATATGTTGCATAACACTTGTGTATGGGTCGATAATGATTGGCTGAGTGATATTGTGTTTTGATCCTTTAGTACGTGAATGATGTGAAAATATGTGAGACGTGTAGTGTTGAGATGTGATGTTACGCAATAAGTGGTGGAATAACGTGATCTATCTTTAAGTAAGTTATATTTCATTTATATGATATGCATATCTACATGTTGTCTCATTTCTCTTTATTAGTTAGGAATGTGATAACTCACTCCCCTGTGTTGTTTGTGTTTGGATCCTTTGATGATCTCGAACCTTATGTTCATGAGAGCAGATGACTTGGTGGATTGCTTTAAGGAACCTTGTGCTGGAGGATGTCGGGACACAATGCTCTGATAGGATGTGACATTGGGGCATGGGTTTCTGTTTTAATTGCATGATGTTTTGAGCTGAAAATGTTTTTGACAAGTTTTATTTGGTAATAATGAAGTGAATGTGAACCTTTTACTTACGTGAACTCTTTTATGCTTAAAATAAAATCTCATTTTATGTAATTCCGTATTTTCATATATCTTATTATATAAATATGCATATCAGGGTAAAGGGTGTCACACTTATCACCCTTACCAGCAACTGAAAAAAGCTTTTACTGGAATCCAAGAGCATGAAAATGCATCGATACCATTAATTGGTCAGTAGGTTCTTGAGTGGGTTGAGGACATGAATACTATTGTTGGAAAGACCCAAAAGAAGGAAAAAAATTAAAACTTGCATATGGAAGAAGAGATCGATATTGTTTGATCTTCCATACTGGTTTGATCTAGATGTTAGACATTGTATTGATGTTATGCATGTGGAGAAAATGTGTGTGATAGTGTCATTGGCACGCTTCTTAACATTCAAGGCAAGACAAATGATGGTTTGAATACTCGTCAAGATCTAGTTGAGATGGGTATACAAGACCAATTACATCCAAGGTCTAATAGTAAGAAAATATACTTGCCTTCAGCTTGTCATACTTTGTCCAGAAAGGAGAAGATAATTTTTCGTTAGTGTTTGTGTCGTGTCAAAGTGTCACAAGGATACTCTTCAAATATTAAGAGTCTTGTGCAATTCAAAGATCTAAAGTTAGTTGGCTTAAAGTCTCATGATCGCCACGTCTTGATGCAACAATTGTTAGTCGTGGTGATACGAGACAAGTATTGAATTCATAGGGACTTTGTTTGTACTTAGATTGATTCAAATCCAATTTACAAGAAATAGATAAAGAATTTAAAATAGAAGATAAAGAGAGGTAGGAGATAAGATAAAGATTTAAAATAAAAGATAAGAGATTTAAAGATAAAAAAAGTAGAAGATAAAATAAATAAGAGATTTTAATGTAAAAGATAAGAAAGGTAAAAGATAAAAAGATAAATTCATAATTCAAATATGTTGAGCCTAGCATGCCAAAACTACTTGTGATGCAATGTTAATAATTTTCTCTATCTAATGACATCCTCATTTCCACCCACATCTATTAAGACACTCTATCTTTGGTTTCCCGCATGAAGAGCCTAATTTATCTATTATTTTCTCCCAAATTTCTTTGCAAAGATAAAAATAATAAATCGCATTAAGATTAAAGATGCATGAAATAGGCTAAACGAATATCAATCTATTTCTAGCAATGATTTCATTTAGATACTCTTTCCCAGTTCTTTAGAAAATAATCATTTTTCAATGCATTATCCCCTAAACACTATATGGATGGCCATACCATAATAAACTGTTGGACAAGTGGCCTCAATAACTTAAGAAAGGGGGTGAATTAAGTTTTAAAATTTTTCCACTAACAAACTTTAACCCCCTTTTAAATGATAGGTTAAGAATGCAGAAGAAGAAGAAGAAGCAATCAATTTAACAATGTTCTCTTAAATGTGCAAGTCAAAGTGAACTGCAGTAAAATAACTGAGATAAGGGAAGAGAGAAATACAAACTCAATTTATATTGGTTCGGCCACTTCTCGTGCCTATGTCCAGTCCTCAAGCAACCCACTTGAGATTTTCCACTATCTCTTTAAATCCTTTATAGACATTGAACACACCTTCGGATCCCTCACCCTTGTGTTCAAGATTCTCACAATCCAAGAGACAAAAAATCTCTTAATTACAACTGAGTTTATGAGATAAATAGAAAGATTTCTCTCCTTTAGAGTAGATGATACAAATTGAAGTTCCTAGAAGAATTCTCAATAGATTTGCAAGAGTTTGGCCAAGAGTTGTTCAGAGAGCATTTGAAAATTAAGTTATCTTAGAAAAATCTCTCTCTTTTACTTTTTGAAGTCAGACACACATATATATAGGCCCATCGTGCCTTTTCAAAATGGTTTGAAGAGATGAGCTTTTTCAAATAGTTTTTCTGAAGTTTTCTCACTCGTAATCGATTACAGGTTTCTGGTAATCGATTACACAGTTATATTTTGAAGGGTCGTGACTTTTCAATTTGAATTTCAAGAGTTTCGTTACTGGTAATCGATTACAAACATCTGGTAATCGATTACAAGATTTAAAATTCAAATTTCAAAACCCTTTTTGAAAAGCCATTTGCAATCTTGTCTCTGGTAATCAATTACCAGTGCCTTTGAGTTGTTGAAAATAATTGTTCAAGGCCAAAAACTGATCCACCCGTGAGATTGTTTTAACAAATAAACTTAAGACCTTATCTTTTTCTTGATCTTGTTTGCTTGACCTTAAATTAATCTTGAAGCAACCTCTGTTTGCTTAACCTTGAATGTTTGTTGAAACAATCTTGTTTGGTTATACTTTTGGCATCATCAAAAACCTGTATTCATACATTTACATTCTCTCCCTTTTTGATAATGACAACCATTATCAAATGAATTCTTTTCAGCATCATCAAAACCTGCATGATTCACATAAACAATTAGGCACAGAAAAGAGCAATAGAAACAAAATTGCATTAAATAGATAATAAGAAAGACTTACATTACAAGAGTTGGTTTGTCAGACTCCTAACAATAGGGGTTTAGCCTATCGCCATGAGAGGCTTTACACTCTAGGGGCTGATGTGCATAGAAGAAGGAAAGAGATAGATAAAGGAAGAGAATGAGATAATGGGCATAGAAAGTGGGTTTCCTTTATTTGAGATACTCAGGCTTAGGATGTATTTATTAGATTGCTTTGAGTCACGGTCTCTTGGTGTGTAGGGATATCTTTCTCCTTTACTTCCTACTCCTTTTATAGGCCTAAGGTAGCTTAATTTCCATGCGACCTCACGCTTAGCATGGGCTCTCGTGCTAAGCGTGCCTTTAGGCTTCTTCATGGGCCTTCTACGTGCTAAGCGTGAACTGGCCGCTAAGCGACGAAATACGCTGGGTCTGTCTTGTGTGCTAAGCGAGCTGTCCCAATCTTCAACATTTTCTTCAAGGCTTTTTCTTCACGTTTTTGCATCAATTTTCCTCTAAAGCACTTAAAATTTTCTTCTTTTGATTCCTGCTGGTCAAAAATGATAATGATATTAATTTTTTTCATTATTTCATTAAAAACAACGATAAAGTGAAGAAATTGTAATCATTCTTAGCTTAAATTGACAATCAAATTAAATCAAATTTCATAGTTATCACCATAAGTAGCAAAGTCATTGATCCTCTCAAGTTAGATGAGCTGGAAAATGAGGTTGTTATTATCTTGTGTCAGTTGGAGATGTATTTTCCTCCTTCATTTTTCGACATCATGGTTCACTTAATTGTTCACCTGGTGAGGAAAATTAAATAGTGTGGGCCCGTTTACTTGCAGTAGATGTATTCGGTTGAGCGATACATGAAGATCTTAAAAGGGTATAGAAAGAATCTACATCATCCTGAAGCATCTATTGTGGAAAGGTACATTGTAGAAGAAGCTATTGAGTTTTGTTCAAAGTACATTGAAAAGGCAAAACCTGTTGGGCTTCCTAAGTCTCGACATGACGAAAGAGTAGGAGGTAAAGGTTCAAAAAGACGACATGTTATCACTCCAAGTCTAGAAAATTTGCAACAAACTCATTTGTATATACTGACTAATAGTAATGAAGTTTTGTCATACATAGTTTGTCACAAAGCTTTAGTCAAAGGAAGTAACCCAAAAATGACCAAGAATAGGGTGTTGAAAAAGCATAACAATACTTTCCTAAATTGGTTTAAAGATATAATCTTTGGTGATGATAATGCTTCTAAAACGTTAAGGAAGTTAGCAGATGGGCCTAAAAGAAATGTTATAACTTGGCAAGGATACGATATCAACAAGTATGTGTTCTACACGAAATCACAAGACAACAAGTGTACAATGCAAAACAACGGGGTTAGTCGATTTAAAGGCTAAATCTCAACACTTTGCTACTATACATGATGACAATCCCCGTGTAGCTTCCATGCCTTACTTTGGAGTCATTAAAGAAATCTAGGAGCTTAATTATGTAAAATTCAATGTCTGTGCTTTCAAGTGTAAGTGGGTTGATAGCAATATTGGTGTGCGAACCGATGATTTCGGATTTAGTTTGGTAGATATGAAGAAGCTCGCTTATCAGAGTAAATCTTTCATCATGGCAGAACAAGCTAAATAAGTGTTTTATGTTCAAGATCCTTGTGATGAAAGGTTGTCAGTGGTTCTACACGGAAAAACAATTGGTGTTAATGTTAAAGATGATGATTCAATCGTTGATACTTGTCTCAGTCCTTTCTCCACACAAATGCTACCTAACGTCACTGGAGAATAAGTTGACGACGTCCTCGCAAATCATAATGATCATGATGAAGGAGAATTAATTAACATCGTATAATGTAATTTATTTTATATTTACTTGCTTTCATAAATTCAATTACATAACTTAATATAGTTTTCAGTTGAGTTTAATTAATTTTGTTTTTTAACAGGCAGATGGCTACACCACCCAGTTGCCCTCCTCCTCGCATTTAGTGGGCAAGATATTATCTAAAAGTTAAAAATGAAACAATAGGTGTTTAAGTAATTTTAAAATTGTATAGCTATGTTAATTTAGATTATTGGGTTACAAATGATTATGTGTATTGACTTTCATTACTTTAAATATTTCTTTTAATTGATAGTAAATATTCAATTATTATGGACAAATTTGAATTGCCTGATAAAAACTTTCTGAAAACTGTTTGGATTGGTTCTGTTTTTCAATTTACAGGTTAATTTGAGGTAATTAAAAAAACAAATAAGATATTAAAAAAATTCCAAAAAACAACATTAATATTTAGAAAAATCGATGTTGTTGCACAAAAACAACATTGGTTTTTAGAATCAACGTTAACATTGATTTTTGAAAACCGGTGTTAACATTGATAGTTTCAACATTAATCAATAACCGATGTTGAAAGTCCTTAATAATCAATGTTAAAAGTCTACTTTCTAGTAATGACTAGTTTTCAAACTTATTCAAAGTTAAATATTTTTTATACCCTTAATTTATTGTTAATTCTATTTACCAAATATCCACTCATTAGACTATGAGTTTTAACATTAAATGAGATCATCATTACATCATTTAAACTTAAGGGTCCTTTTGGAATAAAATTTAAATTTATGGTAGTATTAAATGTGACCACCACTTTCCTTGATCTTGATGATTTGTACTGGGTTGCTTATATATAGGATCGGGGGTAGTATTTTAAAAGAATCTTTAATTCACAAGAAACATATTAAGACTAACCAAACGTACTATACACATTTCCAGGAATCGACTTTCTCATGAATCATGTTTCCCATATATGAAAAAACTTATCCCTTACCAAACAACCCCAAGTCTTAACTTCAAAGAGTAAAAAACATGTTATAAAATAAGGTTAAATTATTTTTTTAGTCCTTTAATTTATTAATTAGTTTCAATTTGGTCCTTTAATTTTTTTTTGTTCAATTTGATTCTCTAATTTTTAAAACTTATTCAATTTGAACTTCTAATTTTTAAAATTGATTCATTTTTTTTTGGAAAATATGTCTTTTGTGACGATTTAAAATCACTTAGTGATAGTTTTAAACATTCACATAATGTGATTTCTTATAATTTAGACTAAAGTAAATCAGTTTAAAAAATTAAAGGACCAAATTGAATCTAAAAAAATCAAAGAAAGAAATTGAATCTAAAAAATAAATTAAAAAACTAAAAAGCTAATTTAACCATAAAATAATTAGGTACATGCATCATTCTATATTTTATTATAACTAATTAACTGATCATCAATAATTCTTAATAAGTAGCTTTGATCCGCAAAAATGTTGTTCTTTAAAATGATTTTATAAAAATGGAATGATTTTCCAGACTCAGGAATATTTTTTGAAAGGAGACTCGGGAATCTATAACTTGGGATTTTAACATTTCTAAAATTTGGATTTTCAGTCAAGATTGAGTCTATGCCAATTTTGGTCCAAATCCTTCAAGAGTTCTTAGATTACTGGGCACTACATTATTTTTAGTAGCTAGCTATTTTCAGAATTTTTATTTTTATTTAAATTACTATATAATCTTAAATTCTTATGTTAAAAAAACTTAATGCTCAATCATTTTTTTTGAATTTTTATAATAAGAGAAACAATTCATTTTAATAAAATTACAATACATTTTCTTGATACACACTTTTTTTTTTTGGTGAATTCATGATACTCACTTTCAAATTAAACCATGTTTAAATTTAATTCACACACTATTCCCTTAAAATTAAAGTTGTATATTTAGTCAACTTGAAAATTCAAGCTAGTCTATCATGGATCAATACATTTTTTTATTGGGTTAAGTTGGTCAATTTAACATGATAAAGTAGAAATTTGCTAACTCAACTTAACTCATGGTAGACTACGGGCCAAACCATGGTTCATGAGTCACTTCTTTTTTTTAAAGTATAAAAATTAAAAATTATAAAAAAAACTTTTATATAACAAGTTCATAAAATATTTTTTAATAGCTTAAAATAAAAATATAGAAATAATTTATTATATTTTATATTATCTTATTACTTTAATAATAGTATCGAATAAAGATAATATATCATAATCATAATAGAATTAAAATGAAGCACATCAATTGTAACAATCAAGTGTTAGAAGTAAAAAATAATAATAAATATACATAATGGAAACTAATAATACATGTAATATTAACTTCTGATTTTACCAATCATAGTGCACATATATATATATATATATAACCCATCAAAAGTCAGCCAGGCTCCAATCAATAAAACTTTGAACTCGACTACGTCGAGTCAAAAGAATTTTCGTAACTCTACCTAACTCAGATATTAGATTAATCAGGTTAAACCTTCCCCGCGTGAAAATTGATATTTATTGCTTTATTAGTCAATAATTCTATCATTAAATTAAAGTATTTAAGAACTACGTATTTGTTCAACTTCTAATTAACAAAAAAGACTCTTGAGGCATCATGCATGAGGGGTTCATATTAGCAAATTATAAAATATCTTGTTATTTTGTTTAAAACAAATTATAAAAAAAATCTTAGAATCACATTAGAGACATAACAAAATTTTAAAAAATGAGATAGTTGATTAAATATATCATATAAAATTTGTAACTTTAATCATTAAAAATATATAATAAAACTGATCTTTCTATTTAATCATTTTTATGGATATATGTAATATAAAGTTTTATGAGTACATTATTTTTAAAATTAAAAATCAATGGAAAGTTTATGTGTGACTTCTTGAACACATGTCATGTTTCGTATTTTACCATTTTAATTTCATCTAAAGTGCTTTGTTTAGATAATTGAAAAAAAGACTAATTTAGAATATAATTTTTACTTTAAAAAAAATATGAAGTGCAGTGTAGTTTCTTGTTTCTCATTTGGCCTTAAATCCGACGGGTAGAGCACAATTGTCATTTGTCAACGACACATCAAACTTATGTGTTTTCTTTGGCTTGTCATTTTCTCCAAAGTGTCTTGCTAATTTGTTTGTTTGTAGATATTTTGTTTCTCACATTTGTTTGTTAACTTAATTTTCCTATTTTATCATTCTCTTTCATCGATTCCACTGTCATTATGGTGGTGTTATTGATTGAAAGAACAATGAGGATTAGGCCAGGAAAATTCTTAACAAATAACTACACAACAAACAAATAGCAAGATCAAACATTGCATTACAAGCTCCTGTAAAACAAACTCAACACCGTAACCATGGTTACATCTTCTATTCTCATCCCTCACCAACTAATCTCTTTCACATTTCTTTCCTTCTTTAAATATTGATTGTTACCACTATGATTGCATTAATTTAATTAATCATTCTCACAACCTTTCTTTGTGGCACTGATTAATTTGCCCTTCTTTGATCTTTTTGACTCTATCATATGGGTTGTGGCATCTCAACGCTAGATGTTGAAGATGCATCCCTTAATCAACATTCAAAGGGTCGTCGCCATGCCATTGTTCCATCCATTGTAGACAAAAAGAAGAATTTTGAGAATGGTGATGAGGGTGATGGGGCATTGTTGCATACCAACAATGACAATAATAATAATAATAATAAGGATAAGGATGTTGTCTTGGTAACAAAGCCATTGGGTAGTGATGAAGGCAAGGATGGAGGATCAAACGGGAAAATGTTGAAAGAGAAAAGCTTTGTGGAAAGGAATAATATTAATAAGGAGGAAGAAAAGGTGTTTGGGAATGGACAAAAAGAAAAACATAGCGGTGGTTATAATAAATATTGTGAAAAGAATAATATTGAAGAAGAGCATGAGGATCAGGATAACAGACTCCTTGTTGGTCCAAGATCACCGAGTTTTAGGGAATATTGTAATGACTATGATTGTGGGGATCAAATTTCCATAGGAGATTCCAATGATTATGACTCTATGGAAAGCATCAAGAATGGTAGTGAGTGGCTTATTATTTATAAGTTTTGTGTTATATGATTATTTCCTGCATGCATTTTCAACATATTGGGTAATGATTATGAAAACATAATATCAATCACAATTGGCAATAAATTTTAACTACAAGTGATTGGTATATGAATTAAATTATCAATGGATTCTAAAGGTTGCTTCTTTTATAGGTGAAGACTCATCAATCAATAAGAATAAGCCAAAGAATGAGGAAAGTGCCAATTCAAAAAAGGTAATTCAGATGATCATGGTATCCTAACTTGCTTGGTTTTTATTTGTTTTGATATGTAATGTTAAATCGACTAGAATGTTTATTTTAGTTCTCTGAGCATGAATTTAACTACTGTAAAATAAGAGATTCACTAGAAAAAAGACAAAAGAAAAAAAGGGCCCGACTATTAAAAAATAAATGTATTCAATCGACTTTAAATTTATTATGTATGCATAATTTATACAAATAATCACATAGAAGAGTCGTATTCATGAATCATATAGGCAATCGATCGATGTATTCAATAAACTTTAAATTTATTATGTGTGCATAATTTATACAAATTATTACATAGAGGAGCGTATTCACGAATCATATAGGCAATCAATTTTTTTATTTATGATTAAATATGCCCTATATGAAACATTTAGAGGATCTCAAATTAACATCAAATTTTCATTAGATATAATGAACTATGAATCTACATTGGAAGATTTGTGTCTTGTTATACCTTGTTCATTAAACTTTGTTTCCGTTTCTTTCAGCAGGAAAGTGACAAGAAAGAGAGAATGGGACGAGGATTTAGGAATGTTATAAATAAGGGAAAGGTAAGAGGGAGAAGAAATTTTCTAAACTTCGCTTGCTACAATGCTAGCAATGAGTCCCATGCTGAAGCTTCTTTCAACAAAATAGTTGCAAAATCTGCTTGAGGAAATGACACATCAAATACATTCTCCAATAGGGTTAGTTAAAATTGGTCAATCATCAGGCGTAGAAGAAAAAAAAATGTCATGATTTAAAATTTTATATGTAGAAGATCTAATAGAATTTTTGAATATATTGCTAACATTAATTCCCTCATAGCTGCATTCGTGATATTTATACTTGTAAATTCTTGTTGCTTTTCACTATGTTTTTTTTCTATTATATATTTATCATTTTGGAGTGGTAGAAATATTAAACAAGTAGCAGAATATATAGTTTTTTTTCTCCTAGTGAAAGGGAAATTTCTTAGAGTAATTAAAAACTCTACATACCCATTCTTCTAATTTTTTTGTCATGGTTATATGTTCAAGTTCTGTAAATAAAGCTCCGAATTCCATATTATTTGTTGAGTAAAATAGCTCTTTAGCATGCCTAATAAGTAGGACCTGAACGGAGAACCTTTCCTCTCAATCAACTTGTAATGATCCAAGCCCTTTAAGTTGGGTTTAACCCTCTATTCAAAGATAAAAACAAAAAACAAAAAACAAAGCATAATATAAATATTGTAGATTTTTTTATTTGTGAATAATATTAATTAGTTAAAACATTTATTTTTGAATTATTAGCAATATTATTTATGGAGGTTATTAATTTAATTATAACACTTAATTGATAGAATTGTACCATCTAAAGTTTCTGTTTAAATGTCCTAGAATATAGGTTGAGTCACTCATACAATGTAAGAGTATTTGGCTCGGTTGACTTTATGCTTTTCTTAATAAGAGAAACTAGGCCACGTGCTTTTTTTTTTATAAAAAAAAAAAAGCTTAAAGAAAGAAGTAATTTATTTTCTTAAAACAATTTTTTAGAAAGGCTTTAATTAAGTAAGTAGGGAGAGTTTTTTTTCCTAAAGCTAACACAATGTTTATTCACACAATTTCCTTTTCAAATCCCAACCCAACCTAAAATATTACTTTTAAATTTTCATTGATTTTCGAATTGGAGTGCTTCACCGGCTCTTTACTAGATTTTAAACTCGTGTGATATACGGTTCGTATAAACTATATTTTTTATATTTGTATTTAATATTTATTTGAAAATATATATGCATAAATAAATTTAATTTTAAAACATTTAGTGGCTTATTAAATGTAATTAAATTAAAATTGAAAAATATGATTAAATATATTTTTAATTGAGCATATGTTAAAACAATATTAAGTCTAATAAAATTTATTATAATTTTTTTATCCAAGTAATTATAGTGACATAATACATATATAAAATGTATAAATTCAAAAAAAATATAATAAATATAAGTATATAATTATTTAAATTTGAGTATTCAATTTTTTTTTGAACATTCTGGTTACATGTACTTGTATTTTGTATGTTTGTAATTAATAATTTTAAATGTTTTTTATTTTTAAAATAATTTTTTAAATGATATTTTTAATCATTTTAAAGAAGTTAGTTTTCATTATGCGATATTATTGAAGTTTTAAATTAGTTAGCCTCACTACAGCTTAAATGGAACACTTTTTATAAATATAATGAAATTTGTTTATTATTATTATTATGATCATTTAATTTTAATTTAATTACTTGCTATATTTTAAAGTTATTAAACAATAATTTCTTATGAAAAGACATTTATTCATAAAGATTATCACATGATCCAAATTTTATATCTTAAAATTTAACTATTATAAATATTATTTAGCTATAAGAATTATTACTTATACAGATAATATTTTTTAATATTATTACACACACTTTTTTCTCGTTGAATAAATTTAATTATATATTTTTATATTTTTTTTAATAGTTTTTAACATATATACACATAAATAAAATTATCAATAGTTAAAATATTTAGAATTTAAAATTTTAAAATATGAAAATTAAAATTTGAAATCTAAAAATGAAAATTTAAACCTTGAAATTTAAAATCTAAAATCTAAATTTAATTTGAAAATTTAAAATGGATGGATGACTTAATGAAGCAATAATGTGGAGTAAGATGAAAGATTACCTGATTATGCACGATCACAATAACACTAAGGAAACACTGGCATTTTGAATAATTAAAAGTCATTTCTTGATAGCGTAGCATGAGTATAATTGATCTTAAAAAAATATAAAAATAAGCATAAAATATATTGCATGATTGTAGTGTTAAAGAGTAGAATAAAATTTGAGACCTCTTCATCAACAAAGATCATATTTGTACTAATTAATTCTTTGTTTTGATTAATGTTAAGAGTGTCCCACATTTACAAAAATTTTACTCTTATATTGCTTTCGTCCAAAGATTATTTAGCAAGATAAACCCATCAAAGGTTAATAAGGAAACTTTTAAACTACATTTTAAAAATGAATCATTATTTTAAAACTAATCATAAGAAATTAAAAGTAAAATATATAAAGTTGTATAAAATATAAGTTGGAGAGACAAAGTTGTATTTTTGCGCTTCAACTTTTTTTATCCTCAACAAAAGATGATTTGTTGAACTTCATACTCTCATCGCATCTTCTATCCAATTTGATTCAAATGCATCACATGGAAGCTAGCACCATGCCTGTAAATCATAATATGAATAAATATTCACACAACATGAGATAATACAAAGATAATGTAAATGAGGGGAAAAAAAAAATAAAAGCTAACCACATGCTCTGAACACTAAAATTTTCAAACATATCCATTATTTGAAATGATCAAAACACCATATCAAATAACCCTGAAACAAAATGCATATAGTAATAGAAAGTTAACATATAGAGGCAAGCAAACTTATACTAATAAACACAAACTGGTATAGGAAGTTATAAAAATTTAATATTAAAAAATTAAATTAAACAAAGTTAAAGGAATTGTAGATTTACATGAATTTGAGAAGAAACCTAAGAAAACCAATAATACATAAAATGGGATGTGTGCTATGTGTTGATCATATACAACAATCACTTTGATCAATCAATATCTAAACAAAAAAAGCATGTTGAGCCATCGGAAAAGTATCATTCTCTAGACATTGAATTTTTCTTTAATTTTGCATACAAATATACATGTTTTTACTTCATGCTATACAAATACAATTTTTTTAAAACTTAATTTTAGATCATATTGATTTAAATTGACAGCTATTATGAAATATATATTTTGATCAATGATTGTAATAGTTTCAAGTGAATTTCAGATCAACAACTATTATGGAGTTATAACCTTGATCTAACGGTTCACGAAAGTTTAAGTTTTCTTTACATGACATATAGATAGATAGACATGTTGAACAAATGACCTCAATAACTTAAGAAATGGGTGAATTAAGTCTTAAAAAATTTTTGACTAACAAGTTTTAATCCCTTTTTTTTAAATGATATGTAATAGACTTAGAATGTAGAAGAAGAAACATCAATCAATTTAATAATATTTTTTAAATGTGCAAGACAAAACAAGTTGCAATAAAATAAACGAGATAAGGGAAGAGAGAATTGCAAACTCAATTTATATTAGTTCGGCCACTTCTCGTGCCTACGTCTAGTCCTCAAGTAACTCACTTCAAATTTTCCATTATCCTTGTAAGTTCTTTATAATCTTTGAACACACATTGGGATCCCTCACCCTTGTATTCAAGTTTCTCACACACCAAGAGACAAACAATCTCTTGATTACAACTGAGTTTTCAAAAGATGAACATAATGATTTCTCTCTTTTAGAGCAGATGATACAACTTGAAGTTCCTGGAAGAATTCTCAATAATTTGCAAGAGTTTGACCAAAATTTTAGAGAGATTTTGACAAATAAGTTCTCTGAGAATTTTCTACTTTTCGAAGTTAGGACACACATATATATAGGCCTATTGTACTTGTTCAAAAACAGCTTGAAGAGATGTGTCTTTTCAAAAAGTTTTTTTTGAAACTTTTTCACTAATAATCTATTACATGATTCTGATAATTGATTACATAGTTATGTTTTTGAAGAGTTATGACTTTTCAAAATTTTTTCTAAAATCTCTTCGCTGGTAATTGATTACACAGATCAAAATTCAAATAAGTTTGTGTCGTTATTTCACCAGTTCAAAATTTCAAAATGTCATGTTCACAATCTCTCTGGTAATCGATTACACGAACCTGGTAATCGATTACCGGTTCAAAAAGATATTATTTTGAACTGATTTAACTTTGATAAAAGAATTTTGATTGTAAAGATTTTGAGGTCAAACCATAACAATCAAATTTGAGATTCTTTTAACAAATTGACTAAGTTCTTATCTTAGATTTTCTTGATCTTTTTTGTTGACTTGATTCAATTCGTGCTCATCAAGTAAACATTTTGGCATCATCAAGACATGCATGATACACATTCACAAGACATAAATATAAATAACCAATAAATGAAATTTTACATATTTTTTTAAAACTCAGTGTTAGATCATATTGATTCAAATCAACGACTATTACGAAATATATGTTTTGATAAGTGGTTGTAGTAGTTTCAAGTGAATTTCAGATCAATGACTACTATTGAATTAAAATCTCGATCCAAAGGTTCACAAAAGTTTAAGTTCTCTTTACATATGGTATATAAATAGATAGATATAGATAATCAATAAATGAAATTTTACATAATTTTTTAAAACTCAATGTTAGATCATATTAATTCAAATCAACAACTATTACGAAGTATACATTTTGATCAATGGTTGTAATAGTTTTAAGTGAATTTCATATGGAGTTAAAATTTCGATCACAACGGCTTAAAAAAGTTCAATCGTCCTTTACATATAGTATATAGAATATAAATAGATAGATAGATAGATAGATTCTCACTTAGTTTAATATATTTTAAATTGTGTTTATTTATCATAAGGTCTTAATATATTTTTAAAATTAAAAAATATTAATTATTTTTAAAAAATTAATTATAACTACATGAAATAAAAGTGTTACTCAAATGAGTAAAAAATATATTTGAATAAAATTTTCATATTTTATATATTTTTATTTTATTTTTTAAATATAATTAAAATTTTAGATTTTGTTAAATTTTAATTTGTAGTTAAGTTTTAAAATTATTAAACACAACAATATATTTATTTAATACTTTATAGATTATTTATTAAATACTTTTTAATATATATTGACATTCTTGATTTTTTAAAATAAATGATTTTTTTATCTTCTAAAAATATTATTGAACAATATATATTGTTAATCAAGTGGTTTCAATAACTCTAGTGCAGGTGAATTGAGCTTTTAAAATCATTTCACATATAAACTTTAATCTTGATGAAAATAAATATATTTAATTATATTCAATTTAGTAAGAGAGAGAGAGTTTATATATCCTCTAATCTTAACCATGTATACTTATAAAAGCAATAAAGCAATTTATAAAAAGGAGTAAATCAATTTAAAAGTATATCAAAAGAAAATATACCGATGTTTTTTTTACCAGTTTGATCAACCCTGACCCCCATCCAATACTCAAGTCGTAACTTGAGATTTCCCACTAAGAATAACAATTACAAAGAAAAAGTTGATTATGTTTACACTTTTGACAACCTTACAAGAACACTCCTCTTGAACCCTACACTTTGTCACCGAGTTAAGGAATACAAAAATGAAGTTGGTTATGTCTACACCATTGACAACTTCACAAGGAAACCCCTTTTTGGACCCATCCCTTAG
This sequence comes from Glycine max, assembly GCF_000004515.6. Lineage (NCBI taxonomy): Eukaryota > Viridiplantae > Streptophyta > Magnoliopsida > Fabales > Fabaceae > Glycine > Glycine max. The sequence continues at coordinate 34,708,440 of NC_038255.2, read as the reverse complement.
GAATCACATACCCTAGTAAATCTAACAAAGAAGCAATAGGCTAACTATGTCTACACGTTTTACAACCTGGCTAGGACAATCTTTTCTTAATTATAAATCCTCAAGGCCCTAATACCTTTAGTAACAACTTTGCCAACAAGACTCTTAATAGTGGGAATAGCAAGTCAATTAAGAACTTTATCACACTTTTTTTTATCACTTAAGACACACATTAACTATCCAAGCTATAGGCACCAAATTTCTCTAATTTTTTTAGGCTTAGATACTAAATTCATGTTGAGCTTTCCTAGTTTGTGTGTTGTTCACTTTGCTCTTAGACATAGACTTCTATTATAGTGTCTAAGAAATATGAATTTGAGCTTTTTAGAAGAAATATCTATTTAAAAAGTATCCCTTATCTCTTTAATTTGAGAAGTTGTTTGTTTTAAGGCAAAGATAATTTTTACATTTGTAATTCAAATATTAGATTTAATCCTAATTTGAAAGGTTCTCATATTTAAAAAAGCTACTTGATTTTGGCCTAAGATACTATATAATTTCATAATTCAAAAACCATGTTTAATTAGGGAAAGTTTTATTTTGAAAATGAGCACAAAATCATCAAATTTGGGATCACAAACTTGTAAAACTTAAGTCTACTAGGCCAAATTTGAGTTTGGCCACTCCTAGACTTGAGTCTCATATTTCATATTCGAGACTAAGCTTTTTAAACTTGAATATGAGATTTCAGACTCGACTCCTTTAGCCCATTTGACCCAATTTTGAGTATTCAGAGTTCTAGGCCCATTTTCTCATGAAAGCCTTTGTTTAGATAGATTGACATTGACCTAGATTTATTATTAAAGCCCTAGATGGATCATTGATGCTCGTTCTAGTGGTACTTTAAGAGTTTACAAGATATATCTAGGACACAAACTTTTTCTTTTCAATCTTCAATCTTAAACCTTGGCTTGTTAACTTCTTTCTTCTACTTTTGGGTTTGACTTGACTTGTGTTGAAAGTACTTTAGTTGTTGACTTTGTCTTAAAAAAAAATCATCATCAGAACTTCATTATATAGTCTTCTTGAGTGCTTTGAAGTTCCATAGCTACGGAGTCATCTTTTTTGCCTCTCTTTTAATTCTTGGGCTTAATTACACATTTTACCACTCTCCACTAAATTATCATCATTTCGTGAATTTTATCATGCAAGATTTATTTGGCACATTTTATCATCAAGTTTTATTTTATAAGCTCATAGTAGACATCTAAAAGAATAGTGTTTTCAAAGTCTGAGATATAGAAAGAAAGCCTAATTTGCCTTAATAATTTTTAAGAAGGCATATTAAATTTTATTCACCTTGAAAGGGTTTCAAAGTTCTAAAAGACAAAGGAATGGAGAAATTAATCTTACTTATAAAAAAATAGGGTATATTTGATGTAAGTATACCCATTTATTTAGGTTCTAGTCTCACACTTAGGGGATATTTAATAATTAGAATAAATTTAAGAGACCTTTTTTTCTAATTATTAATTTTCCCTTAAATAACCCTTTTTTGACTTTTGCATCTTTTGATTTTGGAAACTAAAAGTTTTCCCATGTAAATCAAATCTTTCAAATTATCGCATTATTTTTATATGCATAAAATATATACTATATCCTCTTCAAGTTGTTAAGCTTGGCCTAAGAGTAAAGCTTTGATACCACTAGTTTATCATGTAGCCTTAGTAACTCAAGAAGAGGGCAAATTGAATTCATTTAAAGTCATTTTCTGCCCAACCTTTAATCCCAAAGGAATTAAATATATCCATATTCTACTTAGTAAAAGGGAGAGTTTATATATTCCAAAATCTTGATCTTGTATACTTTGCATACATAAGTAATAACACTAATTATAAAAGTAACTTATAGTAGTAGTAGTAGTAAATCAATTTCAAGATTAAGGGTTATAAGTGAGTGCACCGGTGATTTTTATACTGGTTTGGTCTCCAGAAGTAACTTGAGATTTTTCAATAAGAATAGCAATTATAGAGATAAATCTAATTATGTTTACACTTTTGACAACTGTACAAGGACATCCTTCTCTAAACCCTACACTTACCCACCAAGTCAACGATTATAGAAACGAAGTTGAATATGTTTGCACCTTTGACAACCTCCCAAGGACACCCATTTCTAAACCCTAGACCATGGGCTTAAGGATCATATACCTTAATGAATTTGACAAAGAAGCAATGGGTTGATTATGTCTACAACTGACAACCTAACTAAAACAACATTTTCTTCTCATATATAAGCCTTCAAGGCCTCAATGAAGGGAATAAAATAACACAAGAAGGGTGAGAAAATTGTGTTTTTACAAACTTCAAGTTCTTTTTAAAAACAACAGATTATTTTTAAGTCAAATTAGAAAATGAATGTTCATGATAGATATTTGTTCTGAGCTCAAAATGAAAACTTAATGATTTATGGATTACTTCCTCATAACAAAATTTCAAACCTTTGGTTCAATTTAAGAGGTTTACTAAAAATTGTGTTTGTGTTCAAAATATTATTTTATAAATGTTTGTTTATGTAAAACAAGTAATAAGTCTTAGTTACTCAAAACAGTATAGAGGAAGGGAAGAAGAAGAAGAAGAAGCACCATAAATTTTTATATTGGTTCACCATAATCTCAGGGCTACATCCAACCTTACTCTCTTAGTGAGATTTTCACTAACACAATAACCAATGTATAGCCTCACCACAACGTCATAAAGCTTCATCCAAGCTCTTAAAGCAACAATAACACACCCTAATCAATGTACTCACACTTCTTTAAGGTTCACAACACACTTGCTCCCTCACCACAACATCACACCTGGTCTTGGCTTGGAGACTTCAACAATATAACAAAGATTTTCTATGAATAACTACACAAAACACAAATTCTCCTAACATAGGGGATTTCCACTAAGGAAATATAAATCACACCTCTTTTTTTTACAAATGAATAACACTCGTGTTTATTACAGCAGTGGCTCACTCTCAAGCAAAGAGGCTTGAAGCAAAATACACTCTTGTGAAAAATCTTCAACATAGGTGATGCTTTTCATTTTTTCTTTCTTGCTTGCTTCAAGTTATCCTCATAAGGCTCCCTTTAAGTTTAGAGCAAATTACACTTGTCTCTCCTATGTTTAGGACTTATCACACTTGCACCCCCTCTATTAAAATGCATTACTTTTGCCCTTCCTCAACAAACACCATTAAGTAATAGTGTTAATTTTTAGTAAAAAGCCCTTCTCACCTAACTAGAATCCTAGAACCTTCTCACATTTTTAACCATCCTTTTTACAATGCCATCTTACCCACCAACCTCATTGGTGTCATTCCCATTCTACTTTAAAGCACCGACCACGATGATGTCGTCGTCATTAAAATCTCCTCCTTAACTAGCAATAGCATTGTCCCCTTCTTGAAATATCATATACCCTTAAATCCATTTCTATCTCGGACATTGTCAAATGTGTTTGGGTCGAGGGTGTATGAACGGTGCTTAGATAAGATCTAACGTTGCTGGAAGCAACAATGAGGAACAACGACGTGAATGACCCTTTGGAGGGTTGGTGACAGAGGGAACCACAAACTCATGTGTCATAGGGTTTCCTACACACTTAAACCTTTTTTCTGTTGGTCTTTTTTCTTGGATAGATTCATAATCACTACTTTGTGAGGTGATTTTGGAATATTAGAAAGGTGATTGTTGATATGGTGGAATCATTGCAATGGAGGAAGTTGTTACTGATTTTGTATGTCTCGAAATCACTGTAATCTTTTTTCTTGATTTTGGAATTTTGATAATTCCATGATTTTTGCTCTATTTTGTATTTGGAATTTTTATAATTTATTGATCTGTTTGTATTTGTTCTTATTAATATCCATGTTTTTTTTTGTTGGTGTAGATGTAAGTGTTTGTTGCATAACCTCTTTCTGGGTTTGTGAGTTTTGTTTGTATAATTTTGGGTTTCCTGTTGTGTGTTTTAGAGGCTATATGGTTGAAGGTAAATTTTGATTGGTTTGCCTTTCTCTTCTTATGATGTCAAAGTTTCAAGGGTTTTTAAGTCTATTATTAGGTTGTGCTATATGTATTTGAAAATTTGGAAATTTTATAAGATTAAAGAAATTAATTTTGTAAGTTCTTGCAATATCCATCTACTACAAAAAACTTTTTAGCTCAAGTTGCCCTGTTAAATGCATTTTCTTTTAAAAAAATTACAAGTTGTTCACGTGAATTTATTTAGGCATGTTTTGGTTCTAGTTGTTCTTCAGGTGTTCTTGGTGTTTTTTTCTTAAAAGAAAAACATCATGGTTGCTCATGAAGAATACAAGGACATTTAGGACCTAAAATTTCATTAAAATGCATCTGCATGGTACATAACCTCCTATAGTTAATGGAATAAATGACCAGTGGGTCTCTATGTAACATATTTGCAATAATAAAGGGGTTTTGTGTAGGAGTCTAATAACAAGGGGGATGCAAGTGAAATAAGTCTTAAACATAGGGGAGGTAAGTCTATTTTCCTCTTAATTTTATTTTAAAACCCCAAGAAGATAGTCAATGGAAGTGGGGTCCTTTGTTCTACAACTTCTTAAAGTGAAATTCAAAATATGCTAGTTGTACTTGATTTGACAAATTTAAATTTGTTATGAAGTACTCATTCTAATCTTCAAATTTGAGCAACTTCTGAAGGTCCATCAGAAATACATTATGATGTTGCTAAGGAAAAACCTATTTTGATGTAGGTTCCTTCTAATGAAGATTTCATGATATGACTTTGTAGATACCATACATTCATCATGCTTATCAACTTTTACAATAAGAACCATTCTAATGTAGCTTACTTCAACACTGACAACTTATGTAAGTTATTTTGGTGTTATATGTATACTATCCTTGGTAAAGGCTTCTAAACAGTCTTTATAAACTCATTTTGATGTTCCACATCAAAATCTCTCAAGGACATATCTTTGCGTCAACATAATGCATATTCAATGATGCCAACTTCAAGTTTCCGATGAATCCTCATTCATTATGGTTCATATGGAAGATGTGATGTTGCTTTATGTATTTTCTATTGTTGTCAACCTGAGTTTTCTAATAAATCATCATTCATTGTGATTCGCATGAAAGACATGATGTTGCTTCATGCACCATTCTAAGTTGCCAACTCTAGTCTTCTAATGAAATCTTAATACTTGTGAATGATATGAATGACATGTTGTTGCTTCACCATTCTGATGCACCAATCTCATAGTCCTTCAAAATCTTGACTATGGTTTAACTTCAACACATCATTCTAATGTATCTATCTCAAAATCTTTCAATGTCTTGATTCTGGTTCAACTTCATTACATCTTTCTGATATTAGATTCTCAGAGTCTTTTAGTACATCATTTTGATGTTGACTTTAGTTTAGCAACATTTTGATATTGTCTTCTCATTATAGCCTTTGATATTTTTCCTCTTAATGAGACTTTCTTGATATCCTTGCAACTTGCTAAGGTTGTGGTCTTTAGAGGAAGCACTAATTTCATCATACATATGAGACTTTATTCAATCTTCTAAGACTTTTCTCTTAAAGCAGTGTTGAACATCCTTTTTGAACTTGTTTTGAACTCATCAAAACACTTGGACTTGATAGTCTCTTTATAGTTTCAATTGAAACACTTAGCATATATGTTAGCTTGCATAGCTTTCCTCATGCATCCCTATAATTTGCTTTACTAATGGTTTATCATAATTAAAACCTTTGAGTAACAATTTGCTAACAATCACTCTTAATAGTGAGAATAACAACTCAATTAAGAACATTGACAGAGTCTCTTTCTCACTTTAGACACACATCAATGATTTAAGCTATAGGCACCTAGCTTCTCTAATTTCTTAGCCTTGAATACTAAATTCTTGTTGAACTTTTTTAGTTTGTGTCTTGTACACTTTGTTTTGAGATAAAATCTTCTGTTTATAATGTTTAAAATATATGTATTTAAACTTGCGACCTATCATATGCAAGAACCTATTTTGTTCTACTCGACCAACTTCTTTGGGGTTCATAATGAATCATTCTAATTAAGTATAAAAAAAATTTACACATAAATTTAATGATAATAAATATCCTTATTTTATTCCTTTAACATGTACACAATTTATATATTTTATATCCTACCATTACTAAAGCTCATAACAGAATTAACGGGAAAAAACTAACATAACTAACGGATTTCAAATTCATAAACTTATTTGACATTTTCCTAATTTCATAAATGATAATTTGCGAAAAAAATAGTAATTTTAGGAATTAGGAATATATATAAGTAAATGACGGAAGTGAGAGCAGAGACACGTGCGGTGAGGTGTGGAAGCGTGCGGGGTTCTGGGCTTAGGCTTGGTTGCGTGATGACGTTGGACTGATGCCTCTCTAGTTTCCCATTTCGCATCTCTCTCTCTCTCTCTCTTGCTGTCTGTCTGATCTATCTCTCTTCTTCCCTTCTTTGACCCACCCTCCTCCTTCTCCTTCAATGTCTTTTGCACTCCTCAATCCATTCCCACACTCTTTCCCCTGAGATTCTCCCCCAATTCCCACCACTCCAAACAAACCCTCTCCCTCTTTTTCCCTTCCTAGGGTGCAGAAAAGATGAAGTCCTCGCTCAGCAAGTTGAAGAAAATTGCACTTCACAAGACCGTCTCCAAGGACAAAAAGGACTTTCCCCCCACCGTTAAATTCGACGAACTCGCCCTCGCTGCCAAGGTTTCACCACTCTCTTAACCGTATTATTATCGAATCGTTCTTATCTGCCTTTTTCGATTATCGTATTTTTGTCGTGGCGATCATCGCTTGTTGTCAGTGATGGAACGTAGGGAGGGGTTTTGTTCTTGAGATGACACGTGTGTGTGTTTATGGAAAATTGGTTATTTCCTTGCTGTGAAGACTTTAATTTATTATCTCGTAGTTGTAGTCTCAGGCTTTAGGGTGTAAAAAATGTGTTTGATGATGGCGATTTTGTGGAAAATGTTGAACGATCTCATGCCCAATTTGGCAATTTGCTTTTACTTGGGCTTACTAATTATAGTGACATTAAGGGTTTCCATTTCACCGTTTAGCAGGACATGCAAGACATGAGAGATTGCTACGATAGCCTGCTTGCTGCAGCGGCTGCTACGCAAAACAGTGCTCACGGTAAACATTATTCTTCACACTTGTTCGTAAACACTGCCCATGTTGTTTCTCTGTATTCCTCACTTATAATGTATTCAAAGCTTTTGAACTGGTTGTGCGGTTTGTTTTGCTATGTTCCTCAGTTCCTCGTATATGTCTCCAAATGTTTAGGTCACAAATTAAACATGCACACTTACACACACATTTATATTTCATTTACTTGTCGTATGTAATGTCTCAAACAATTGAAGATACAAGTTTGCATTTCCAGTTGCCATAGTCCATGGCCGGCTGGTCTTCTGCACTATCCATATTAGAGTATTAGAGTGTATATCTACATATTCATTTCATTTTCATTTGTAATCTTGTTTAGTTTCTCTGTAACAGAATTAGCCTTTCTGTTATTATTTAGTTTCTTGCCGACTCAGCATATAATATTCATCTCTGTAATTTTCAATCTAATACTCAGATTACATTTTCCCCTTTCTTCTCTCTTACCTAAATTCTATTAATCCATAAAGTCTAGTATTGCCGTTCATTCCCAAAATAGGGAAATAGCTCATAGTGGTGAACTTGCGCACCTGCATTGGGCATGCCTTCTTATTCTTATTGACATTGTTTGTTGTTGTGACTACCTTTCAAGTGCTGTGAGATATCAGCATCGAGGTATTTCATATCAGTCTCTACTCTATAGGGCATCCTATTTCACTGTATTATCTTTACTGGTCATTTGAATAAATAAATAAATACTTTTGTCTAGTTAGTTTCTTTAGATGAGATATACTGCCTTGAAAATATTAAAGTCAGTAGCGTATCCTTTATTGTGTTACGTGTTCCAGAATTTGCTGAGTCACTGCAGGACATGGGTACTTGCCTACTGGAGAAAACTGCCTTAAATGATGATGAAGAAAGTGGTGAGTGGGTAAACATTTCATGACTTCCCTATCCAAGTTACTTAGCCTCTTTGCTAGTTGATTTAAATTATGCATACTATATAGTCTTGTTGCTACAGTTGTTGTGGTTATGAACTGTATGCAGGTAAAGTTTTGGGGATGCTTGGAAGTGTGCAGCTTGAACTTCAGAAGCTTGTTGATAGCTATGTGAGCTTTTATTTGGGTGTAACCTTTTTTATTGCTTTGCTTTTCCTTGAGCATTGTTCATTCACAAAATGTTTATTTTGATTCCATCCTTCTGTTCCTCAGCGTTCTCACATAGTACTGACAATAACCAATCCATCAGAGTCTCTTCTTAATGAGCTAAGAACTGTTGAGGTATGTTTATGTATTTATTTTTTGTCAGATTCATTTATCTTTATAAAACACTCCTAGTGGGCTCTACAGTGCGCACATCTGTCCTCTCATTGTTTTCCACTTTTCCCTCATTTAGTTCATTACACTTTTATTTTAGTTGTTACTAGCTGTTACTAATAATGGTTATTAGAAAATGTGGTTTCCTATCAACACAGAACAGAATGCGATTAAAAGAAGATCGTGTTTCAGGACTTATAGCAATGCTTGGCATTTATAATGCGTTGGGCGGAAATGATACTAAAGTCTCATCCCCATACATTAGTTTATATATGGCTGGTTATCTAATATTTATGATCTCCTATCTGGTTAAATAGGCATACTGTTAGACTAAAGATTTTGAACCTACAAATTGGATATTATTGTTGATAGAAATTCTGGATCAAATCAGAATTGTAGTGCAACTAGAACAATACACCGACCTAAGCCCCAACAGAGAGTCTCTCTCTCAAACACACTAAGTACAAACTACCCACTGAATACAGAAACTGCCATGTCATATACATATATAATAATACACCACACAGCAACTGTCACACAAATCCATAACTGCCTAAAGATGCAAATACCTCACTAACAGTAACACTAAGAATCTTTTTGGTAGATAGGAGAAAAATAGGGTGGATGGAAATAAAAATGATTAGTGGAAATAGGTGAAAAAGAGTATAATGGGTCCACCATTTTTAATATTATTTCCACCTTATTTCTCCTCCTTCAAACACCCAAAATTATTTCCATTCATCCTAAATTGTTTTGATTCACTATACCAAACAAGGGGTAATGGTGCATCTGGATGAGAGGAAAGAAAATAGAGAGGACTGAGGAGAGAAAATACAGACAGTGATACATTTTTTTGTTTTGTTGAATAGAAAATAAAGGCAAAAAATAAGAAAAAAAAATGACTTAGCAACAAAAATTCAAATATTTCTTTCCTTCCATTTTCTCTTCAATTCAAATGCTTTCATTTTCTTTCCTCTCAAACAGAGGGTAATGTTTCAGATCCATAACTGCCTAACTGCCTAAAGAGATGTTGCATAATTGTCCTATCACTTACACATCCATTATGTGAGATGCTGAAATTATGTCATGATTTCTTCTTTTGATCTCTTCATCCCTGTTTAATGAATAATCTATTCTGGAGTGAATCTCATGAGGTTTATGTGTAGCCTCCATGAAGTGCTTAACTTTTGAAATTGTTGCAATAACATTGTTTCCTTATCTGAGATCTTGAGGGAATTGATTGTTACCTTCTAGCACAAAGCCATTGTCATATAACACACATCCATTGGTTGGTTTTGTAAATCTGACTGTTTCTTGTTCTCACACACCCAGGTATCACATATAACATTTAAGCTATCCTCACATTGAGTTTGTGGATACACTGATGTTTTCAAAAGTTGTTAGGTTGTGCTTGCTGCAAAATATTGCTGTGGAAAAACTCTAAAAAATGTTTCACTAAATCTAATGTGTTTTAAAGCTGCTGTTGATAAAAAGAATTTGCATAAACCTTTAGGTTAAAGAATTCAATCCATACGTATTAGTAAGATGTTAGGATCCAATTGCAACGAATGGGACTTGAGGCCCACATTGGAAGTATGGGATTCTAGTGTGGGCTTAATGACGCTTCAGGCTCTCCAACTACAATGGCTAGCTTTTTTGGTGTGGTTCTCCCAATGTTATTTTCATAATCTTTTTATATTTGAGAGTTCATTAACTTGTTAAGCACATATGATTCCGTAATCGCGGATATTATTAAATAAATCCAGTAAAATAATTTGAAAACAGAGGAAACCCTCTCTACCTCAGATAAACAATGTAATCATTGAAACTTGATGAATGGACAGGGTTTTATATCTTAACTTGTTTATGACAGTATTATCAAAAGCAGATTGTGGAGAATGGCAGAAAGCCAAAAAATCCACTATATCATATAGGAGATAGGGTCACAGGCAACAAAAGAAGTTGCATAGGGGTTGAAGTTAATCAATTATATCAAAATTTAAGTTGTATGCAAACAACAATAAGCTGCATAAGAATTGACATAATATTAACTCAAAAATTCAATTGTTCAAGACAAATACTGATGAGAATATAAAGAAGTTGAACATAAAAAACAAAATGTATTCTTCTTTTCCTCTTTCCCAATATAATTACCATTCTCATTGTCGAATAGTGAGACATATCCTTCAATTTCTTCTCTTTCTAAGTCTACAAAGTCAATGTCTTCTAGCTCTTCTAATGCTTCCAAGGTTGCATCATGTTCAAATTCAGTCACTAATTTGTGTTAGGGACTGCTCTACTCCTGGAGTTGACAAGAGGATGCAGGAGGAGGTGAACAGATGCTAATGGAGTAGTAGAAGAGTCCTTCCTTTTGTGAATAGTGGTTTACATGATACATATGGGAGGAGATTAAGAGTTTCTATGTGAGAGGGACAGTGGGACTGGGGGTAAAAAGTTGTGAAGTCCCACATCTTTGTCTAAAAACATGATGCCTGTTTCTACTTTAGTGGGGGTAGTGGGACAATGGGATGTAGGGGGAAAAAGTCGTGTAGTCCCACATCTCTCTCTAATAACCGTGATGGCTGCGATGCCTGTTGAAACTGAGACATCCATTGTGGCCATGATAGCTGTTTTGTGGAAACCACACTGCAATGGAGTCCTGGTACCAGATTGTAGGATAGCTGCAACACCTGAACACCATAGTGTTATAGTGCTGTGCTGCTGTAGTGACCTATTTAACAACACTGGTTTATGGCCACAAATTTTTTTAAGGCCTCTCAGGTAGTTTCCTAAAGACTGTGTGACACTGTAAGAAAAACTTGTGATGAGAGATGCCAATATGTGGTGTTTCTGTTGAAACACTTATCAAGTTAAAGCATAAACCAACTCTTGTAATAATGTTTATAATTATCTTTTTATCTTTGCCCAATGAATAAGTTGTTTTTCCATTAACTAACTATTCCAAAAGTTTGAAGTGGGAGATGAAGGCATATGAAATATGAATAGTTTTAAACACATGCCTACCCTATCTTAGTGGCTGAAGCGGGGTTAAAGCACAGCCTACCCTACCTTATGCTGAAATTTAATTTTATTTAGAAGAATGGAGCATCAGGGATCAAACTCCGTATCATAGGAATTGCTTCTTTTAACATGTCAAGGACCATGTCTCCCAAAAGCATAAGTTGCTAGGTGATTGACCATATGATTGGTTTTAATATCTATCACCTCATCATTCAAGAGTCCTTTGAGCTTGAAGCATGACAATTTATTCACCCATGATCTTGTGCTGAAATTAAATTTTTATTTGAAAGAAAGGGGCCAACAAGGATTGAACTCTTGACCACTTGGTAATAGAGGTTTTGATACTATCTCATGGACCAAATCACCAGTTTAAGTTGTTGAATGTTGTCTTGTGATTGATTTTTATGTCTAACAATTGATTTATATTTTCAGCAAATAACCCTGTTTGCTGCCACCAACTAAAAAAAGGGGAAAGGTTGGCAATAGAAAAATAATTTATTAGAAGTTCATCCTGAATTTTCATAGTTGGAGAATAAGTTGGATGATTGTTATTGATATAGGCAAAAATTTGCTTGGGAAATATATGGTAGAGAAACCTATCTTTGAAATTTAATATTTTTGACTCTGCTATGAAAATACTGTTAAGTTATGGATTTCATGCATTTGAAGTTGGTTAGTCATTAGTGGATGATTTGTTAGATTTTGTACTTGTATGCAAGAGATTTGAGGGTTGTTAATAATGGTGGGGATTGAAGCTGAACTGAGCAAGGTGTAGGACTGTAGGAGAAGTATTGCAAAACTTAAAGGGTGAAGGAAAAAGCAGTGTTGTTCAGTTTTTGACCTTCTCTTATTTTAAGCCTAGCTTTCATATAAGTAAGTTTTCTTTACAAAACTCAAGTTTGAGATTTGAAAAACTATGTCCTCTTTGATGCTTTATAAGACCATATAGAATGTCTTGCCTAGAACAGTGATTAATAATTTGGAACTATTGACTTTGCTGCTGTATAAATTTATATTTAATATAGAACTGTCAATTGTCTTGTTACATCTCAATGCCTACCTCTTCCTCCTCATGCAGGACATGAAGAGGCAATGTGATGAAAAAAGGTTTGTATTGACGCAGCTGCTATTGTTTTTTCTCATCACCATGTGATGTTTCCTGAATCTGTTGTATTGCCTTCAGAAATGTTTATGAATACATGATTGCCCAACAGAAAGAGAAAGGAAAGTCAAAAAGTGGTAAAGGTGAAAGTTTCACCCTACAGCAGTTGCAAGCAGCTCATGCTGAATATGAAGAGGAAGCAACACTCTGTGCCTTTCGGTTGAAATCGCTGAAGCAAGGCCAGTCTCGCAGTCTCCTAACACAAGCAGCACGCCACCATGCTGCCCAGGTTTTCTTGAACTATGACCTTTTTCGTTCAAATTTTTTATCATTTCTTCAGCTTAAGCTTGATGCACCTTTCTTCTTGTTCTTCTTTCAATGTAGTTGAATTTCTTCCGGAAAGGACTTAAATCACTAGAGGCTGTTGAGCCACATGTTAGGATGATTGCTGTGCGACAACATATTGATTACCAATTCAGCGGCCTAGAGGATGATGGTGGTGAAAGTGATAATAATGATGATGGAAATGATTTTGACATCATTGAAGGTGGTGAGTTGAGTTTTGACTACAGAGCAAATAAGCAAGGGCCATATATTGTTTCCACATCACCGAACACAGCAGAGGTTGGCAATTTGTATTACTCAAAACTTGAATGGTTTTTAAAGCCTGGGTGCATATTGAACTTTATTCTTATTGCTTGTTTGCTTTTTTATTTAAAATATTGCAAAACCTTGTCACAGTTGTCATTTTATACTTGTTGTAATCTATAGCACTCTACAAATTAAAAACATACCATCGTTGTTTTTCATAATCTGAACTAAATTCATCTCAACATAATCACTGTCAATGTTTTGCCAGGTGGAAGAATCAGGCTGTTCATATGTTCGAGCTTCAACCCCAGAAACTGCAGAGGTGCCATTCATTACTACATTACTACTTAAGATTTGTCCATTTTGAAGCTTTGGTTTAAATCTTATATTGGTTGTAAAAAAAATATAGGCCAATTAGTACCTCATTCTTGCCTAGAAGGAATTTTTTTTTTTTTGATCAGCAAAGATAAATTATATATATATATTAGAGAAGTACTAGAGGTACTGATTACAGAGTTAGTCACCATAAATATGGTTCCTCAATCAGGCAGCATAAGTCTGATTGGGAACCAAAATATGGGAAGAAAAAATACATGTGATTTGATCCCAAAGCCACCCCTACTACTGCAAAAAATTATGTTTGAAATTACTGGACCATTGATTGAAATGGATAGTAAAATCCTTCTCCAAATTATGAAGCCAAGTCCACATTAAGAAAGTGGCGTCTTCAACCAATTTGTTTCCATCGAAGGTCGCTCCAGAGAACAGAATTCTGTTTTGAAGCTGCCAAGTGGACCAAGTGATAGCCAACCACCAGTATTGCCACCTCTTATTCCTTCTACCATCATCCTGCAAAAAGGAGTACTGCATGAACAGCTGATTTGTACTCAATGGCATAGCACCTTTGAAATTTATCCAGGACATTGATTCCCACCATAAAGGTTGGATCTTACTGCAGTGGATAAAAAGGTGAGATGCGTCCTCCTCCATCCTTCCACAAAAGGGACAATTCATATCCGAAATCTGCACTTGTCTAGCCTGCAAGTTTGATTTTGTGGGTAACCTGTCCCTAAGGAGCCTCCAAGCAAAAACCGCTATCTTACTTGGAATCCTAATTTTCCATAACACCTGGAAACATTCCTCTATATTCTCCTCTGTAACCCCTTCCCATAACACTTCATAAGCACTTTGAGTAAAATAAATGCCCGACTGATCTGCTACCCAATCCCACCTATCAGCCCCATGAGTGAGAATAACTTGACCATCAACTTCAGAGAGGAAAGTGATGGCCAAATCAACTTCACTATCAAACAGCGGTCTTCTCCAGATAAAACGCCACTCCCAAGTGGAGTTAATATGCTCCCCCACTTGACCAATTAGCTGCTGCTGCTGGGAAGAAATCAGATATAACCTAGGATACTTTTCAGCTAGAGATTGATCATGACAAATCCATCTATCCTCCCAAAATTTTACCTTGTCCCCAGCTTCTACCTTCCATTTGAGTTTCTGTTGAAGACTTATACCATGGTGAGAGTGCTGAATGGCTCTTTTTAAGTCCCTCCACCAAATGGACTGCAGGTTGGCTCTTCCTTCTTCAAGTAAACCCCTCCAGCCCCCATATTTAGCCTCCAAAACTGCAACCCAAAGAGACCCTTGGTGCTGCATAAGGTTCCACATCCATTTACCGAGCAGGGCCAAATTAAAAGTCTGAATATCTTTGATGCCTAGAAGGAATAAAGCTCACAAATCAAGTTTAATTATGTAATATGTTTCTTGACATTTTATCCAAAAAAATATTAATTGTTAGAATAAGCACTGTAGGTATCATTTGAGATCTCATTTTAAGGACATAGGTTTTAGCATTGTAACTATGACATTTTTTTAATTCTTATTTTTGTGTTGGTCTAACAGGTCATCATTTCAGATTGATTCTTTAATTTAACTTAGGTCATCCTCTAATACTTCTATTAACTTGCCTTCTGCAGACAAGTTTAGACAAGAACCAAGGAGATTTTAAAGTTTCAAATAGAGTCAGCAGTTATTCAGCTCCAATACTTGCAGAAAAGAAATTTGACCCAGCTGAAAAAGTAAGACAACTTTTAGCATCATCTGCAGCAAAGTCTAATGCATATGTTCTCCCTACACCAGTCAACATCAAAGAAACCAAAACTAGCTCAGCCCCCCACATTAGTGCAAGTGGATCTTTGCATAATTTGTGGCATTCTTCCCCTTTGGATGAAAAAAAGAATGAGAAAGATGTTGATAGTAAATTGTCAGAGCCGACTATCCCTAGAGCTCACTCTGTTCTCAAAGAAAGTAACAGTGATACTACATACACCCAGTTACCACGCCCTTCAGCTGATGGACTCTCACCTCCACAAGTTGATCTTTTCAGTGCTACTGATACTAAGAAAATAAAAAGACAAGCTTTTTCAGGTCCATTGACTAATAAACCATTATCAGTAAAACCTGTTTCTGGGGGTTTTCCACGTTTACCAGTGCCCCAGCCTTCATCTCCAAAAGCATCTCCTAATGCTTCACCTCCCCTGGTTTCTTCACCCAGGATAAGTGAGCTTCATGAACTTCCTAGACCTCCTGGTAATCAATCTAGCAAGCCACGAGTGGGTCACTCTGCTCCATTAGTATTAAAAAATCCAGAGGCTGCCATGACTAATAAATTTCCTTCAGTTGTATTTAGTGCAGCATCTCCACTTCCAACTCCACCTGTCTCTCGGAGTTTCTCTATACCTTCTAGTGGTCAGAGAGTTGTGGCATTAAATGTCTCTAATACTAAGTATTTGGATACTCCCCAAGTTTCAAAGGTTGATAAAGCCGTGTCACCTCCACTAACACCCATGTCCCAGAGAGCATCTAATATATCTGACCTGGCTTCTCACTCTAGCGAAATCCAAGGTAAGATACTATTTGTTGTAGTTCTCATTATTGGAATTTTTTTTTTATAAATTTGAATATGCTTTTCAAATAGATAATATTCTTTATGATTGCTCCTTAACTTTATTTTAAATAGTTGGCTAAATTACAATTTTGGTCCCCCCCCCCCCCCCCCCCTCTTTTTTTTTGCGATTTTAGCCTCCACATTTTAGAAAATCTGCAATTTTAGTCCAATCTTCAATTTTGCATACGCTTTATTTCTTGTATTTTGGTTCAATTGAACCCCAAATCTAACATTTCATTTAAGATGCTATCAAAAAAGTAATTTAATTAATTAAAATATGAAAAAATAAATGTATGAAAAATTGAGCATTGGATCAAAATTGTGGATTAAGAATTAAAGGAGGATTAGAATTGCAATTAAACCTAAATAATTTAAGTACAGGCTTTTTGTAGACTTCCAAGCATTCTTTGGCAATAATGTGGTCTATGGCATGTGTGTTTGGCGTCAACAGTTTCCATTGTTATTTGTATTATGGTTTACCTTGTCAGCTTCATCTTGATGGGAAACAAATGTGAGTATGAGGTTTTTCAGTGGATGCAGGTGGGAGCTAAATCTCTTGCGCACATACTGAGGTTGAGTTCTGCTGAATCTTAGTTTAAGTGTCTTTATTCTATGTGGGAGCTAAATCACTTGCATTGTGGAGTTATAGGGTTTTCCCAACAAAAAGGTTCAGGCTAATATATGTAAATATGCTGTTTATGTATTGTTTAGCTTCTCATCTCAATTTGTATCTATTATTTTTACTTTAACTAGTGATGATGGGAACTAAACTCTACATGATTGTCATTATAATGTGTTGTGTACATATTCGGATGAAAAATTTTGTTCACTTCCCAAGTCCAACATGACGACAATGAAAGAACTTTAGCAACGGAATGAGCTGCTTACCCCATTTATTTATTTTTTCCATTTTCCTGGTGCTCAAATTTCAAACTGATTTCTATTGGCCGTGAGATGACACTTGAATATTCATCAATATGAACTTATTAGACTTAATTTGGGTATTGACTTTTGGATTATGATTTGAGAAATACTTTCTTGTCACGACTATATTTACAATTGCCTTTTTTCCCTATGCACCCATTTCGGTGAGGCGGTCATTGGAGGTGTATAGATAGCTAATTTTGAATGTTATAGATAGCTATATTTTGGCAATAGCATATTTCAGTGAGGCGGTCGTTGAAGATAATGTAGAGTGAACGAATATGCTATTAGTTCAGTTGCAAGAAATGTGAGAAGCATAGGCTTTGGGTTATTCCATGAATGGCTTAACAAATGTTAGAAACATGGAGAGGACGCATGAACCAAGTGATGTGCAGAAAGTAATTTCATTCACTCGTTGCAATGAAGTTAAATTTTATGGGGGAATATATGGGATTTGTGTCAAACAAATCGCGAAAGACAAGTCCCTTGTCATGAGCAATGGACTCGTGGCTTAGGAATAGTCATCAATCGCACCAAAATGTTTGTAATAGGGGACAATCAGGTTATACTCTTATTTTCTTTAAATGAGTTAAATGTAAGTATTTTTTATTTTTAAACTTAGATTGTTAGGGTTGGTATTTGAAGAAGTTTTGTTTTAAATGGTTCTACTTAGATCCTTTATGTTTTTTTTAAATGGTTTCATGTTGGTACTTTAAGTTTCTTTTGAAAGATTTCATTTTGGTCCATCAAGTTTGCAAAATAGTACATTTTGATCCTGATAGTTACATATGATGTCAATGTTTGATGAATGTAATTGATGATATTCTACCAAAACTATCACAAAAGTTTTGTCTTAAACACCTGTACAATAACTTTAGGAAGCACTTCCTTAAACAAATGTTGTGGACGTTTTGGTCACTAAGGTTTTGATTCTAACAGTTACATATAATGTTTGGGTCTAGTGAATGTAATTGATGATATTTTATCAAAATTGTCGCAAAATTTGTCTTAAATACCTGTACAATGAGTTCAGGAAGCACTTTCCTAAGAAAATGTTATGAAGGGCTATCAAAGCCACATATCCTACTTGGAAAGATAGTGTCTTACCTAGAATAAGGAAGAAATTGAAGATTGAATTTGTTGCAACACAACATTGGTTTACTAGGTTTGATGTTGTAATGCATTTATTGTTTTCATTTTTTTTAACATCACGAATGACTAATGTGCGGGTATACACATGACTAATGTGTCTAACTTCAAAATGATTTTCATATGCACACTTGCACATAAGTCAATTAGTAATGCTAAAAAAGTTATAAACAATAAATACATTATATCATCCAACACATCTAACTGGAAATAATTTTGATAGAATATCTTCAATTACATTCACTAAACTCTGATATCATATGTAATTGTTAGGACAAAAATGTACCATTTCACAAACTTGATTGACCATAATGAAACCATTTAAAAAACTTAAAAACACCAAAATGGAATCATTTAAAAACATAAAGGATTAAAATGAAACCATTTAAAACAACGTCGTTTCAATTAACATGTCACATCATCATCTCGGTCAGTGTTAATGGACACATCACACTTTTATATTAACATATTTAACGTTTCAATAAAAAAGGACCAAAACAAAATCCTTTGAAAAAAATAAAAGTCTAAAATGAGATTTTTAAATGATCTCTAGGATTCTATCTACTATCCCAAGTTTAGAGAAGTCAACAATGGTCTCTAGGATTCTATCTACTATCTTTTTACAATCAATTTCAAAAATAACATGAGTCATATCCCAAAAAATAGCCCACCAAATGAATTTCAACAAGCCCAAGGCTTCACCTTCCAAAACTCTTACACAAAGAGGTTGCCAACTAGAAAATGCCAAAACAAAATCACCTTGACTGTCTTTAGCACACGATCCCGAGTTGGATAAGTTCTGGTTGTTGTGAAAAGCCACATAAACATTGATTTTCAGATAGTCTGGTGGCGGTGGCTCCTAAGAGGTAATATTTAGGTCTAAAGAATTGAGATGGCTAACATTGTAACTGATTGTCCTTGGCTTTTCCCATTCTGAGAGAAAGCGAGAGGAAAGGGAAACAATATGCGTTGGCTACATTTTTTGTTCTCCCACAAATGTCGTTGCGCCCTTTCCAAATGCCCCACATCATAGAGGCAAAAGTTACTCTTAAAGCCTCATCCAAGGCCTGGAAATATAATTTTTAAAAGAATCAACACTACACACTTTGTCATTGATTGTCTAATGAAAACCAGCCTCATTCCAATATTGAAGGCTAACTGGGCAGGTCAGGAAGACATGCCAATAGTTCTCTAAATCAGAATTGCACTGAACACAAGTGCTTAAGTAATCAATATTCTTGGTCCTTAGTCAGATTCTTGCTGGTAAACAATCTCTCAAAGCCCTCCAAACAAAAAGTTTAACCCTTGGGTGAAATTTTAACCTCCAAATGAGATCCCATTCTCCCTCAACTTTCAAATGACCACCATTAGCAACTTTAACCATAAACAATTTATAAGATGATTGAATAGAATGAGAGACATTTTTTTCAAGAACCAAATGTGCCAGTCTTCATTTACTAAAGTAAATAAGGGGTCTAAATAATAGCACTCGAGTCCTGTTGATTAAAAATCATAGCAACAAACTATGAATTCCATCTCTTCTTCCTAAGGACCATAAGCTTGTGCACCGCCAGGGACAATAAGTCATGGTTGGGTGAAGTAGTGGGCTTAAGGCTAGACTCACTTATGATCCAAGGTTGAGACTAAGTGTTAATCTTGGTTCCATCTCCAATCTTCCATCTGAACCCTTTATTTAACAAAACTTGTGAACTCCAAATGCTCTTCCAACTAAAGGATGGGTTGTGACCTAATGAAGCCTCCAAGAAATCCCCTTTTTGGAGAATATCTAACTTTGAAAATATGAGATACAAGAGCTTTTGGATTGGTTAATAATTTCCAACCTTGTTTCCTGAGCATTGCTAAATCAAAGGCGTATAGGTTTTTGAATCCCATGCCTCCAAATTCCTTCCTCATAGAAAGTTTGCCCCAAGCCATTCGCCTAATACCTCTTCCCCTATTCCTGCATGTGCCCCACCAAAACGAGTCCATCATTCTGTTAAACTCATCACTCAATGTGACTGGAAGAAGGTAAGTACTTAGTGTACATGGATAAAGCTTGCGCCATATATTAAAGAAGGATTGTTCAACCCACCATGGATAAAGCTTTGCCTCTCCAAGAGTTGACTCACTTTCACATTTTCTCCTTGATATAATTAAATGTTGTTTTTCTGCTTATTTCAACAATAGGTGGCACTTTTAAATATTTCCCTACGACGTGTGCCTCGATAACTTGGAGGAACTGTAATATGACCAACTTGTCTTCTTGCTTCACATTCCTACTAAAGAAGAGTTTTGATTTATGAAGGTTAAGAGCTTGACTCGAGGCCAATTCATAAATAGAGAGAATGTTCTTCAAAATTGCACATTGATTGAGAGAGGATCTGAAAAACAAAAAGCAATCATCGACAAACAAAAGGTGGGTGATGAAGGGCGCCCTTTTGCATATTTTCACCCCATGTAGACCCCTTCCTTCTGCTTGTTTAATGAGTGCAGACGACCCCTCTGAAAAAGATGATGGACTCACCAAATCAAGAGGGTGGGTGAATTGGTTTTAAAATCAAATCTAAAGAAAAATAAAGTTTTAAAAACTTTTGCTTCATAAGGATCGTATCACAACTTTCTGTTCAAAACCAATATTGAATCAATCACCCGAACATAATATCTTTTTGTTAACGTGCATCAATTTGAAATATCTTTGAACCTTAGTAAATTGATAAACAATGAATAAAGAGAAATGAGAGTCAAGAGAAGATAAGTAACTAGATTTATACTGGTTCACTCTCTCTTTCTAGAAAAGCTATTCCAATTATCTAATTCAACCTAAATTAGATTTTCACAATGCAATGTGAGTTCTTACAAGCAATTTCAAATTCTACCTAAAAAATGAAACTTAGGCACCTAACCCTAGGGTCCTTTGTGAATCTAAGCCTAAGAGAAACCTACTCTTAACTTCAAACTAGAAACACCTATTCTAGCATGTTGTAAAACTCATGCATATGCAGTAACAATATATAAAAACTACATGAAACAGAGTCAAGGAGAGATACAACCTTTACATTCAAATACAAGAACAAAAAACTTGATTGAATGGACCTCTCTTAATCTCAAAAGTATTTACAACTCATATTTCCTTTTGAAAGCTCCAAGAAACGAAAACTGAAGTTTATGAGTTGTAAAGGTTTGTTCAAAAACGTATTTTTTGAATTGCTTCAAAGTGAGAACACAAGGTGGGGTTATATAGAAAAAACAGTTATAACCACATGTAACCGATTAAAATGACAATGTGATCAATTATCTCGTGAGAGTAATAAATTATATTCTCTTTTTAATCAATTAAAGTGTTCTTCCCAAAATATGAAAAATATTCAAGAACAATATAATCGATTACAATATTGATTTAATTGATTAAAATGTTCTTGATCATTTCTAGAAATACTTTCAAGAATGATGTAATCGATTAAACCAAAGATCCACGAAAACAAACATGGTCTCAAAAAAATTGTGTAATCGATTATAGATATATGGTAATCGATTAAACTACAACTATGATCTCTTTGCAAGTTTCTAAAAGACTTGTGTAATCAATTAAAATAGAAAGTTATATAACATTGAAGATGTTTCTCATCTAAGAAACTATCTTCTTACTTCTATATAATGATGCATGATGTACACACAAACAAACTAAGAATAAAAAACAACAAGCAATACAAATCTCACTCAATAAGGAGTTGGGCATGTAAAAGTCAAACTCTTTAAAGCTTGATTTTCATGTTGCTCCCTCTATCTATAACACCCTCCGGGCAGAGGATGAACAAAAGGGGAGAGATAGGGTCGCCTTGATGAAGCCCACGCTAGGGAGAAATTGGGCTAATTGAATCTTCATTGACAAGGATGGAGTATGAAATAAATTGGACAAACACCATGATCCACCTCACCCGCTTGGAATGGAACCCAATCTTGGTCATAATTGTTGAAAGGTACCCCAGTTGACCCTATCATACACCTTGTTAATGTCTATTTTCAAGGCTATCTCTCCGTTGGCTCCTTTGCTTTTGCATTTAAGGTGATGAAGAACTTCTGTAGTGATGAGGGCATTGCCAATGATAGAGCAACCTTTGATAAAGATTGACTACTCTTCTAAAATGCATTTGTCAATGACTGATATGAAATGGTTAGCCAAAGCTTTGGCAAAAATCTTATGAAGAATGTTGCAAAGGAAAATGGGTCACAAGTCTTTCATAGAGAAGGGTTGATCACACTTAGAAATTAGAACTACATTGGTAACATTGACCAAATCAGGGAGGAAGCCATCTTTAAGCCATTTTAAGTAGGCAATAGTGATATCAGGACCACAAATGTATAAATAAGTTAAAGTTATATAAATGACATTCTTGCTCTTAAAAAATATTTTTTGAGCAACATTATTTGTTTTTTAATTTATTTATGGAAAGCAACATTATTTGTTAATATTATGTAATCAGAGTTTATACAATTATTTTCTTTTTTTATATCTTTAAAAATAACACTATATGAATAACATGAACAACATACATTTATAATTAAATTTTCAAGTATGCTTTTTATGCAAAAAAATCAATAAAAATCTTCAAGGAGTTATATTTAGATTGATATAAAATAAAAAAGTAAAATAATATTACCTATTACTATTGTTATTTGTATAATTTAGAATCAGATAAAATATAATATAAAAGAATTTGTTTCTTCTCATGCTACATATTACTTTTTGGCATTTTCACACATATAATACTTTTGTTTTTTTAATTTAAAGACATAAAATGAATTGAATTTATTATTTATGAATTTCCTTGTTATTTCTTCACTTTCTAAATAATAAAATATACTTTTTTTAATCAAATTATAATATGTATATAATAGTACGATAATTTTATTATACGCTGCCTCATTTTACTTCAACCGTGTCTTATCTTTTATTTTATCTTACTCTATTTCACCACTAGTTGGATAAGAAAACATAACCAGCAACAAACAATAATATAATTCAAGAGAAAAGCACGCAGTGGAAAAGCACAACTCAAACAGATTCACGCATGAAAGTCCAATTCAGTTCACAAAGCCGTGACATTGCCCATAGAAAATAGATGAGATGGCTACTTGGGTTGGACTTGTTATAGCCCTCATAATTTTTTAATCTTTCAACTTGTTTAGTCTTTAATATATATATATATATATATATATATATATCTTTTGAAACAGTGTCTAATAGCATTAACAAAATAGTTAATTTTTTTTTTAGGATAAAATGATAAAATGAGAAGACACTCTCAATAATACCGAGTAGGTCGCCAATGATATGTTGGAGTTGCCGGATGAGACTCACCTAAAAGATTCAAACCGTCAGCCGTGTCACCCATGATTCGAACCACAACAGTTAGGTAAGTAGCCCCTAGGCATTAGGAGATCTCCCTATAAAGAGGGTTACTTACCAAGTGAGGAATGTAGTATGAAGGGATTTGAACCCTCACCCATAAAAAAGGTAAAACTTCATTTCAAATTTTTAATCACTTGTGTCAATCTGTGTCAATCTATTTTGATAAAATAGTTAATTTTCTAATTCAAGTAAAAAGGAAATAAATTTATATAACTTCAATTAATGAAAAAAATAGGTTATATAATTTCATGTTAAGAATAGTCCCACATCGGGTAATTCATGAACATGATAAGTGCTTATATAGTTGGGTAAACCACCCCTTATGAACCGGTTAGGGGTCTCATGTCGAGGATGCCTTTGCTGCATTATAAAATTTAATATTTCATTCCATCACAAATAATCATTATCAATAACAATTACTTGTATTTATAATAAGTTTATTAATTTTTATAAAAATTATTTAATTTTTATTTAGTTGATTGTGTAAATTTATTTTAGACTATCCGTATATAATTTTTAAATTTTATTATAAATACTTTGTATCAGGATAAAATAAATACAAAACTGAACATTATCAAATCAAATCACATAAAAGGGAATCTCGAATTTTAAAAAATTAAAATTACTTCTGCGGCCACTCATCAAACTCAAGGGTGAAAAACAAAAGCTGCAAAAGGTAACGGAAACAAAAGCAAATAACTAAACACCAAAGAAGATAAAAAAATGTACAATAAAGAAAAGAAGTTCATAATCACACCGCATGGAACACGATTACACGACGGTGTGTGGTAAAGACATGAAATATATTCACATTTTTTTTACAATGGTAGTAACAAAGTTAAAGTAGGATCTTGTCCAGACTTTCCATACCTTTACTGGGTTATATATTCACGTTGATTAATTAGTAGAGTTTAATTTTTATGCTTTATTTACTTTATAAGAGTTGTTTTAATATATTTATAACAATATATAAAGGCATGTTTTCGTATACACATTTTGCTGAATTAAATTATTCTTCAACTAGTACAGTAACTTCACACTCAAGCTTAATATTTTTACAGTTATTCCTGTATTAAATAATTTTCTCTTATCTGCAATTTTTTCAAATTTTTTGTCCTCCACTGGTAGTGTAACCACCCGTACTATTTGTCATGTGAGAAGAAAAAAACTACCCACTTCCTCACACCGTTAGTTTATTCTTTCCCTTTTATAAGCACCTTCCCAATTGGCAATTGATTTATGTATAAATGTATAAAAGGAATTTCAAATGATAAGGGATTTTATAATTGAGATTTTTAAATTAAATTTAAATTTTTTTATTTTATTTATTGATGAAAAAATACAATAACAAAATAGAAATACAAACATAATATCATGATATATAGTTGTATTTGTATTAGTATATCTAAAATTAATAAGAACATACTGTGAATATCAAATAATTGTTTTCTAAAATAATTATTATGAACATTAACAAATTTATCATATATAATATATGATATTTTTTAAATTTTATAATAATTATTTTAAAAAAATTAACAAATTTATTATATATAGTAATATATAATTTATTATAATTGAATGATGTGAAAAAAATCATATTGACAAACTACGTATCACTTTTTTTTTACTGTGACTTAGTTTTTTAAAAGAAAAAAGTATTAGATAGTCGACGGATTTTTAATAAATTTTTAAGATTAAATTACTTATTTGTCACTATATTTTTACGATTTTTTTTTTATAGTTTGAAAGTAATTTTTTTAATTCCTATATTTATATTTTAATTTTTTTTTAATTTTTATAATCTTAAAAGTGATTTTTTTGTCTTTATAATTTATATTTTAAATCTCTTTTAGTCTTTATAATTTATAATTTAAAAATAGTATTTTTAGTTCCTATATTTTATATTTTAATTTTCTTTTAATTCTTATCATCAAAATATAAACAATATTATCAATTATAATTAACTACAAAAATATTAATAAGTAATTCGTAACTAATCTATTGTAAGATAATTTATAATAAAAAACTAATTGATATCTGTAGCTAATTATTTTTATATTTTTTTTGTAATAAAGATTAAAAGAGAATTAAAATATAAAGTATAGAAACTAAAAAAATCACTTTCAAACTATAGGGACTAAAAGAGAATTAAAATACAAATAATAAAGACTAAAAAAATTATTTTCAAAACTATAAGGACGAAAAGAGAATTAAAATATAAAGTATATGAATTAAAAAAATCTTTTTCAAACTATAGAAATAAAAAAGGTAAGAATTATAAAACTACAAGAATCAAACGACTAGACTAATCTAATCAATTTGTTATAAGAGATAACTAATAAACTTTTGATTATGTTAATTTATCCTTTTAAAAGTACTTAGACATTCAGTTCTGTTGAAATAAAACTTAGATTTTATTTTATAAATTTAGTTTACAAACTTAAATTTGACCTAAATTTAAGTTTATAATACTTTAATTCAAACATGTAATAATTAACTCGATTACATTGAGTTATTTATTGTAATTGACACATAATATTCTTATTCCTAGTTTTTATTTGTTGTATATACTTGTGTAAAAAATACACCAGAGATAATTTTCACAACATTTTTCTTATAATAATAATGGTTATATAATTGCATAAATTTTTTTGATGGTAAAGCAAAGTGAATTGTTACCCTGCAGTGAGGATGATGATGATGGGGCTAATCTTTTTGTATTTTTGGTAATATAAACATAAACATGGGGTGATGCTGTTGTGGACAGACACAAACTGATGGGTCTTCCTTCAACTCCACACCCCTAATCCAACACCAACACATAACCCTTCTTCATTCTCACCTTCTTCAATTCCCACTACCTAAAAACAAAAGATCTTCTCTTTTTCATTTTTGGGGAACACCCTTTTACTTTTTTTTTTCTTCTTTTTCTCTTCTTCCTCTTGGGTTATTGTTGTTATCATTTGATCTGAAGGTTGAATTGCAGAGGGTTATTGATATGATTTATCTCTTGGACTCCTCTGTTACCAGCCTTCATTGGTGCGTTTTTTTTTTAGTTTTTCTTCTTTGCTATCTTGATCATCTTGAATCTTCTTGGACTTGCTTTGATTTTTCTTTTGGTTTTCTTTGATTTTTGTTCTTCTGGGGTTTATGGGGTATCACAAAACTGCTTCTTTGTTTTTTTTTTTCTTTCTATTTTTTCTTGGATTTTCGGTTTTTTAAGGTTCTACTTTAGAATAGCTTAAAGGAAATAAATTTAAAAAATAAAAAAAATAACACCGTTGTTGCTTGTGGTAGATGGCAACTTAAAAGCTTTGAGGGGTTTTCGGTGAATGTGTGTCTTGCAAGTCTGCGTTTTTATTTTCTTTTTCTCTTCATGTTGATCGTTTCTGAAGAAACCTTCTGTATATGGGCATTGATTACTATTACTTCAGCTTGAAAATTGGCTCAGATGGATGGTTTATTCAACTTTTATTCCTTATTTTTTTTCTTTGAGGTATTTTCAACTTTATTACCTCATTTCCTTTTCCACCCTATTGTTGATTGATCAAAATTCAGTTCCATCCTTTCTCAAGGATTAACATCTGAAGTTAGCCTTTTTTTTTTTTAATATGAATCTTATGTTAAGTGAAAATATGTTTATGTAATGCAACCAATGAAGTGGGAAGCTTGAGAAAATTGTGAGCTATATATATGTGTTTTTATGTGCTTCTTCTTGTGGCTTGTGAACCCTGGGAATTTCATGTATTTATTCAAATGTTGTTACAGGCACTGATTTGGTTACCTACCATGAATTGTTTGGGATTCATCTGCTGCCAGTACGGAGGTCGAGAGATCTGTTCTTGTTGTCGTTCTTGGATGTATATTATCATGTCCTGGACTTTTTCTGTATGCCCTGCAAAGGAAATGATGATTGCAATGTCTCAAATGCGGATGCCACTGATGGATACATGACAGTTGGAACTTGGAAATTCTTATAGGTTTAGAATTACTTGATCAGAATGATAGCATTTCAATTGTAATTGTAGTTGCTGATAGGTAGATTGAATGGTTGAGTAGTGTAAAACTGGTAAGGGTTGGAGGCTAGGGTTGCAGTTGTAAGTTGATAGCCGTGTGTCTTAGCATTATCATCTGGTAAGCAAAAATGGTGAAATGAACATTTAAGACCTTGCCGAGGGACCACATTGGTAATTTCAAGCTAGTTTTTCATCTCCTTAGGTTGATCAAGATCAACATTGTTGAATTAAATATTAGTGATGGGCTTGCCACAGATTCCCCCAAATGAAACTGCTGAAAAGGTTGCACTTGTGGGTGCAGCTTTAACTAGCTCGCCACATTTTTCTGATGCAAGCCCCTCTGCCATAAACAGCTTGAACAGTGTAAACACTGGTGGGTTGGCTGGGTGTACTCTGGGATCTTCATTTGATGATTTCCCGAAGAATGCCTCCTTAGAAATTTCAAATGTTTCTGACGATACATTTTATAGAGGAGCCATGGAAGTCGCTTCCAATGTCCACAGTTTGAAGATTGGTTCAACAGATAAAAGTACTCCTTTTGCTCCAAAAAGTGGACGCAATGTTCATATTCCTGCTTTAAGGGTTGTTGGTTTTGAATCAGGCCAAACTAATACTTCAACCGATGGTTTGGCTGATGTTTCAGTTGTAAATCTTCATTCTTCCGTTTCTACTAATTTCCCAGCCAATGACAACGAGTCAGCCAGTTCATTGGTCAGGAAGCGACTTTTATCTCCACTGAGCAGTATCCTCTCCCCAAGTCATTTCAAAGGTGATCCTCTTGACATTGGCTGCAGAAATAATGAGACTGGATCCCTTGTTAAGAATGACAATGTTAGAAATTCCATTGCACATGATAATAAGAAGGCAAATATTGGAAGTAAAAGCAGTTATACAATGTCTTCTTGGTCCTTGACAAATTGCTTGGAGCAAAGAATCGTGCCACACAGTACAGAATCCTTTTTTCAAAGTGATGGTCCTTTGAAGGAAAATAGAGGACTTCTGTCTCAGGGTAGTTCACCCACTGCTGGAATTGATCACTTTAGTGAATTGAGTCAGGTTAGGCCTCAAAATGGCATAACATCCATATCTCCTAAAAATGTGAGCTCTCCTCTGTCCTTGTCACCTCTTGGTCGTAAATTCTCGGAAAGAATAAAAACTGCTGGAGGATGTAGGAATGTTGTTGAAGAGATAAAGAATTGCAATATAACTTCAAGGAGTATAGAACAATCACTTGACAATTCCAATTCACGTCTCATGTTAAATTATAAGGATGATGATTCCAGAGTTGCACGCAAATCTTTTGATGATGTTGAATTCTTATGCAAAGATTTCTGTCCATCTTCTCTGGATGACATTGCCGACATGAGTTGGCCACTATGTCAAGAATCAGCTCCCACTTCTCACTCGATGAGATTCACTAGAAGTTTGAGTGGGCTTTCGGTCAGGAGGTCTTTAGTTGGTTCATTTGAGGAGTCTCTTTTATCTGGCCGGTTCTTATCTGGAAACAATAGCAAGGTCTGGCTATATGCTAATTACCATACTGTCAATTGATCTTGTTCATGATTCTAAAATTCAGTGCACTGAAAACTTTTAGACAACTGACCCATGGTTGTTTGTTGCTATTCTTATTATATGTAGAAAATTGATGGTTTTCTTGCTGTGCTAAGCATTACTGGGGGGAACTTTTCTCCTAAATCTCAGAAGCTTCCATTTTCTGTTACTAGCGTGGATGGAGATTGCTATCTACTGTATTATGCATCAATAGATCTTGCAGGAAATTCCTCTTCAAACAAGTTTAGAGGCCAATTGCTTGGAAAAAATGATTCCCAAATTGTAAAAAGCCGTTTGCGTATACCAATGAAGGGACGGATTCAACTGGTATTGATATACACATTTCACTGTTATAAGTTTTAACCCTTGTATCTAAGTGCCTTCAGATGAATCTGTTAGAGCCTTCATTTTAAATGTGCAGGAGAAGTATGGTATCCTTAGCATTAAGGGACAAATGTACTGTTCATAAATAACAAATTGTGTGTCAATAAGGGGTGGGTGGGTGGGGGTGGGGTGGGGTTACACAGCCTGCAGACCAGTTCACATGACACACAAGGCTGCACAGGCTTAGGTCAGCAAAATCTTATTCCATTAGCCTATGCAGGTTAGTTCGCATAACACATGTGTTAAACGGATTTGGTTGCGGACCAAGTTGTTTATCTGTATAAATATTAAAAAAAAAAACCATTTTAGAAGTAAAAGAAAAATCATTTTGGCTTGTGGACTAATCCATGGACTCAATTGTTTATTAACTTACTTTTTTTTATTAAAAAAAAGCATTTTGAGAATAAAAAGGATTAGCAGTTTGTAGACTGGTCGGTCTTAAATCAGTTTGTTAAACTGTGGGCTTGTATGGCTAGTTAAATGTAGTTGCATTTAAATATGGGCTTATGCAGGTTGGTCCATTTAAATGCAGGCTCATGTAAGCTGGTGTGAACTGGGCTATAAGCTAGTCCCCACATATTTGTGCCAACAATTGTATCTTTGCTATCGAAATATATTTTTTTGGGCAAAAAATATTTTCATCAGCTCAGTTGCTGAGAATGTACTGCATATCTTCATTTGTGCCAAGTGGGTGAGAATGTTTTGGGTGGAAGAAAAGGGAAAGGATTGATGTATTTGGACTGGGCTTCAGTACATACTCATCAATGCTTTGCCTTCTTTACTCTCCAAATCCCTTCTACCAAGCATATAAGCTGTGCTATGAGTATTCTTGTTCTTCTCATTTGTAATATTGGTTACATTTTAATTTGAGTTTCTGCTCTCAAGATATTTGTGCAGATTGGCATCTTTTGTGTACAAACTCCTTACATCTGATTGCACTCTGCAGGTGCTAAGCAATCCAGAAAAGACTCCTCTTCACACTTTCTTTTGCAACTATGATTTGAGTGACATGCCAGTTGGTACCAAAGTAAGATTTGTCAGTCTGGCTGAATATATGACTCAATTGATCTGGACATTTTCATTCCTAATGGCATAATTGTTCTGACAAGGCTAAATTTAGCTTTGAACTTCATTGAAATCAGACTGTTGTGACCAGATGAGTGACTTGTAGAGGTTGTAACCCAAAAAATTGCCTTAAATATTGCTAGGCAGGGTGGCTTGCCATAATTTATAAAAAAATAAAACTAGAAATCAATAACAAGATTTAATTGTAAATCAACCATCAGACACATTACAAAATATTAGCATCATTGAAATACTCAAATGAAGTGTTGAAAAACAGGAGAGCTAACACACTAATGGAAACTATATCTTAAAAAGCAAAGTACTACCAAGACATGAATAACATAAAGTAATAAGACTTTTCTCACTAACATAAAATAAAAATAAGAGACTGGAAATGGTAAGGAGTGCTAGCTACCAGTTCCTTTGGTGGCAGGAGGGTGGATGTCAAGCTTCATTTCCTCTAATAAATTTTTTTTGGTGAGTTTGATTTACAGAAATCACATTCAATCCATTTGCGGTAGGAATTTTCACATGGTCTTTTGCTTAGTATTAGTCAGGTCTTGCCTCTCATATTGTCTAAAGCTATGCACATTTAATTAATAATGGGGATATTATTGGCAAAATATTCATTCTCTTATTGTTTATTAATCTTAGAATCAGAAATATGCCAAGATTGTAAGATCCAAATTTGGTTTTCTATGGCTTTTCTTGTGAGTTTTATTGGATCTAGTAATAGGGGGTACTGAATCAAAGCTTGCAAGTTGAAACTTAGGGGTACATAGCTTGTCCTGCCACATCTGGAGGTTCTGGTTTGAGTGCATTTGTAGGTTTGGTGGTCATGTTCTGTGAGTGCTACATAAATGTAGGAATTTGTTAATTATTTGTTGGATATGAGGATAATTTAAAATGGGAGGTTCAGGGATTATGTAGACTCAAGTTCTCCTTGTTGGCTGGGGCCCCATATAGATACTTGTGTGGTTCATAAATTGCTTCTTTTTTAAGTAGATACTTATGTCTAGTGTTTTGAAATATTATTGAACTAAATCAATATAAATGACATTAGATTTCTTTTATGTATAAATGCCTATTTTTGTCCTCCGAATGGTCATAAATGTCGTCAGTTTTATCCTTTTTGGAAGCAATTTGATAGCTTAAAATTGACACTGAAGGACTGATTTCATATATTTATAAATGGAGGGCCAACCTGATTACACATCTTTGGAGGGCTAATATTAACATTTACTGTTTCTTTCAATTATGTCGTGTAAAATGAAAAATGCTTTAGATTTGTTAATTTCAAATCAATAAGGCTTGTTTGGATTAACAAATGGGATTGGGATGGAGTTTAATGGAATTGAATGATACTACATACTATGATGGAATGGCAATTGAATGCCTTTCATTCCATTTCATCCAATACTCTCCTTCCCTTCAATTCGGTGGTATGGGATTGAACCAATATTTTTCATTCCATCATGCAAGTATCCAAATAATGACTTGGTAGAGTTATTTCATTCTTATCTTATTCCACTCACTATTATATATTCATACACAGCTCTAGGGATCTATTTAGTTGGAGAAAGTGTTTTGTTTTCCTTTCCTCTTTTTACAGAATTTCAGTATTGTTTTCACTTAGCACAGACGTTTGTCACAATTAGAATGAAAGCGTATAATAAGACCCTCAATGATGTCATCAATACCTTTTGTATAGCCTATGATGGTATTCATATTTAATACCGAAACAATAGTGTAGTCATGTATCTCCTTTTCCATTGATAAACTTACACTTATTTATTTCCAAATTTATGAGTTCTCTGAGTTACATTTTAAAATTGTGTTATTTACTTACTGTTTATCAATTTCTGATTTCTGGTTATATATCCACACAGACATTCTTGCGCCAGAAAGTCACCCTTGAATTGACTGGCTCTACTTCCCCTCAGTTGAAACAGAGATCAACAGGTTTAAACAGTGGAATTGACAAGGGGATTCCATCAATGCAAAAGAATCATGACATCTCATGTGATGGAGAAGTAATGCATACAGATGCAGCTAATGTTATAAATAAAACAAAATCTACAAATCAGGGAAATGGAAAGGGTTCTAGCTTGTTGAATTTAATAAACAAAGAGGATTCTTTGAAGCAATCTTTGAAAACAAAAACACTGGGAGCCCCTTCCTCAGTGAAGCTTGATTATGAGTGTATTACTGATAAATGTGAGAGGAATGAAAGAAAGGAGTGTTGGGATAAAACATGTCATGAATCAGGGAAACCACTAAATTCCTGTTCAAAGGTGAAGGACAATTCTAGTAGTGGGGGTCCTCTTCGTTATGCTCTCCACCTACGCTTTATTTGCCCTATTCCTAAAAAGACCATCAGATCAGCTCAAAAAAGCAAAAATAATTCACTTCAAGAAAAATCTAGATTGGACATGGAAGGGGAACGAAGATTCTACTTATGTAATGATTTGAGGGTTGTGTTCCCTCAACGTCATTCTGATGCCGATGAGGGCAAGGTATGTCCCTATGTTGTGGTTTTGTTACTGTATTGCTTTTTTCTTCAGTGTCATACTAAAGCAGCCTAAAGCAATATGGCTTCAGACTGCATATCTTGAAAAAAACAATAATTTAGGGGGTGTTTGGTTTGGTTATTTTCATTTTCATTGAAAACAGAAAACAGTGATGAAAATGTGTTTGGTTGGATTTCTGAAAACATTTTCAGTGAAAATGAAAACAGGAAACAACCAGAAAATGAAAACAATAAATTCTTGTTTTCAGTGTTTTCAGTTGAGAACAGAAACCTCATTTTGGGTAAAATGAAATTGCGGTAACAATGAATGTAATTTTAAGCAAATATAAAAATACAAAAAGACAAGAAGTCAATATATCATAAATTTTCAGTATTTTTATTTCATGAAAACAAAAAACAAGAAGTCAAACCAAACATGTTTTCAGAATTTTAATCTTTTGAAAATGAAAACAGTTTTCAGAAAATGAAAACAGAAAATGAAAATGCAAACCAAACACATCCTTACTTTTTCTGGTTCATTTTTATTATACTTATTTTGGTTCATTGTTATCTTTAAATTTAGTGAATGTTCTCCATGACAGTAATTAAGAGTTTGATCCTTTCCATCCTTGGATTTCTTTAGGTGCTATGTTTGATGCTCCTCACATCTGACGCTTAGAAATTACAACAAGAAAGAGTTTGTTAAGCTTTATAAATGGTTTATAAAGAAGTTAAAAAGAGCCAATAGGAGGGTCACAAGTCACTTGTGTAAGCTTAGCTTATCAAAATAAGTTTAATACTTGGGACATAAGCTCTTATTGAATAGATGTTCAATTAAGTTATGTGCCCCAAAACAGAAACCAGTGTAGTGCATTAAAGTCATAAGTTAATTCTTTTACTGATCAACGATAACCATTCTTGTTTACTAATGTGACTGGTCATGTTACTTTTCTCCCATGATGTTGAATCCATGCTAGGATGATAAATTCATTAAAAACGTCTAGTCATTTCACTTTTATCTGAGGTTGAACAGAATGTTGTTACATGTTGGCCCTGATTCCTGCAGGTGCAGGCAGATAAGATTGATGTCTTGGTTTGTGTGTATTGTGCAATTTGGAATCTATTTGTTCGCATTTCTTGGTCCTCCTAGTCTCTGACAAAGGTCTATTGTGGTTTGTTTGGCAGTTGAACGTGGAATACCATTTCCCTGAAGATCCAAGATACTTTGACATCAACTGAAAATTCTAGTTTAACCCCTCAAAAAAAACATGCTGCTTTTGCTGACCCTCTAGTACATAATCACAAGTTTGTCTTCATGACTCATGTCCTCTGGAAAAATAGTACTAACCCTTTTCCTGATGTAAATACTTAAACAATTTCAATAATTTAATGGGTTAACTATTTTCAATTGCTGACTTAACTTAGCTATTACCATGAAAAGTGGATGTTGAAATGCCTGGTGGAACTTGATTGTCCCACCCTAGTTATTTTCCAGACCCAAAGCAGCATTTTAAGGACGTGTTAACTATAAAAATTGAGTCTAAATGAAAGAAAATTGGTAAGATGAGAGGAAGTTGCTTTGTTACCCACATTATTCCTTAGTTACTATATTTTTGCTTGATGAATTGATATTTTCCTAGTGGAAGTCACGGATTTAAGAGATGAAACATAGGTTTAATTATTCGGTCTTATGGTTACAGTTTTTTTTCCTTTTTAGGCCCTATGTTTAAAAACATTATCTTTTAGTGTCTGTAGATACTATTTTTTATGCCTTTTAGTTCTCACCACAGGAATCAAATGACTAAGTTAATTTAAAATATAATTATATTTGTTGACTGAGAAATTAATAGAATAGTTTTAAAATTTTAATAGTTAAACATACGTATTATGGCCCCGTTTTTTTGGCGTACAATTATGATAATGAGGATCAAATCTATGTCTTCATGTATGTATCTCAAGCTCTCGTCACAAATTGACCTATCGATTGCATTATAGTCCTTCAAAATCATTTTAAAGCTTAAAACGTTATCACTTTTAAAATTATTGATGTTGGTTGCTTCTAACCAAACTTAAAGTAAACTCTTGAAAGCATGTTACACTAAAAGCATACAAAATGTAATTTTTTTGTTGTGTGAAAATTTACACTTAATTATATTACAAATTTGCTGTTAAGATAAAAGTACTCACATATATGA
Organism: Glycine max; assembly: GCF_000004515.6. Lineage (NCBI taxonomy): Eukaryota > Viridiplantae > Streptophyta > Magnoliopsida > Fabales > Fabaceae > Glycine > Glycine max. The sequence goes on along the minus strand of NC_038255.2, from coordinate 34,673,082 downwards.
CATTATCCAAAATTCATTTTTAACTAAATTAATTTTACAATCAAGTTTTCAAATACTCACTCAACTATTATGAATTTTTCAATGAATAATTGTAATTGCACATTTTATTGTCTAAAAGGCACTTTTAATTTCAAAAGAGCCAAATTTGTTTTTAACAATACTTTAGAGCTATGTACATAGTATGTTTTAGAAAGAATGTATTAAAAAAATTTATTGTTAATATTTTTCGTTTAGTTAATAATTAATAAAGTTTAACTTGTTAAAAATTGGACACTATATTAAATACCCATAATAATTTAATTTTATATGATTAAATTTGCTCTACACATGAGTATTGTTTTCTCATATCCTTCATCAAATTTTGATATAATAAGATGGTGCTTTAATTTTATGTCTATTTTTTCTCTCTCTTGATGAGCATTAATTGGTGATACCTATTTAATATTTATCTGGGGATATATAATGTAATAATTGTCATGTGTATGAATAATCCTTTTCTGTATTGAGTAGTTTAAGCGATGATTATTCTTACACCTTTAACATTTTAATGATTTAGATTCACTCCTAAATCTTGTGGTGGGCAAAGGACAGTGGGTCAAGAATATTCGGCTACAATCTATATCTTTTTTAACTATGTAATACATGTTAAATATTCAGTTTGCTAAATAGTTGTTTTTAATGTTTAGGATTTTGAGGCTGTATTGACAAAGCTCTTTGAAACTGCCATGAGCAACCAAACTCAGTTGCAAACCATGCCCATGGTGTTTGGAGAACTCAATCTAGTTTAGCATAGAGTGTTGCTAGGTGCACCCAGCATTATTGTTGGTGCACCCAACATTCTACAAAAATGACAAAATTGTCCTTACTTGATTTTCCTCTTATGGATCAAGTTGATCCGGAAGTCTCTTCCGGATCAACTTGATCCGTAAGAGGAAAAATAAAATTTTTGTTAATTATACAAGAATGTATATAGATTTATTATAAATAATTAATGTTAATCAATCAATCATGCTAATCAATCATAATTCTCTAAAAGAGGATATATTTATATATAATTATAATTCATGCTAATCAATCAAGTTTTTTTTAAAAAAATTTCAACTATTTTCCTAAAATATAAACCTATTTAGTAATTATTATAAAATGTAATTCATAGGATTGTGCATTGTAGTGTAAAATTTTTATTATATTTATATGTAGAAGAATAATTTATTTAATAAAATAATGTATAATATTTATTTTTTTTCCGTGAAAAGTTATTTTTAGCTAACAAAAATCACACACCACAAATAAAATTATTCTCTAAATTAATAAATTAAGAAATACAAGTGATATATAACTCAGGAACAAAAATTATTATAAAAAGATACTACAACTGAATAACTGCAAAAATTATTACATTATTCGTTCATCAGCTATACACTATTCTCTCATACTGAAATTCTGAAAAGTATCTAAATGGTTTCATGTAGTATTATATTTTGAACACGTGTTAAACCATGATTCAAGATATTTATGATGCATTAATTATGTCTAAAGAAGTAAATTGACCCAATTAATGGTGTGATGGAACGAATCATTAGCACAATAATTTTGAACAGTGAGACACGTGGGAGATTTTGTGCGTGTGACACTGGTGGAAGATCAACTTACGGATCAACTTGATTGATTAATATGAATTATGATTATATATAGATATATCCTCTTTTAGGGAATTATGATTGATTAGCATGATTGATTGATTAACATGAATTAGCATGAATTATGATTGATTAGCATTAATTATTTATAATAAATCTATATACAATCTTTTATAATTAACAAAATTTTTATTTTTCCTCTTACAGATCAAGTTGATCCGAAACGGAAGAGACTTCCAGATCAACTTGATCCGTAAGAGGAAAACCAAGCATGGGCAATTTTGTCATTTTTTTAGAATGCTGGGTGCACCTAGCAACACTCTTTAGCATATTGATATGCAATGTAATGTTCCTCAAATGGACATAATTTACTGAACACCCACAAAAAACACAATTTGTTCTTGTCTTTCTATGTTTATATTGATATGCAATGCACCCAAATTGAGCTCGAATTTCTTTTTTATTTATTTTTATTTAATAAAAGAGCTTGAATTTCTTCTTATCCACACCTCCACGACATGGAATTCCTTGGTCACTCTCACAAACGATGTAAAGGATAGTCGGTGAGATCAATATCTTATAGTATTAATATTATTTGGGCATGGGTTATATCAAGCGATGCAACTCTCACAACACCTTTATTATTAATGAATCCATGCCCAACAGAAGCTATAAAGAGTAGATTTTACGTTTTTCCCAATTTCTATGAGAAAAAAATGGTGAAACTTGAGTTGGAAATGCATATCTAAATACACATTCAATATTCTTATTTCATTAGCCGTGTATTTGGTTTAACGTGTGCAAATAGGTTAGCCTCTTATGCTATTAGCTTAGATGCCCTTCACGGGTGGAATTTTACCCCAGCTTTCATATAAGTTTTTTTTTTGTTTTTTTTTTGTTTGCAAATGATAGACAAGGTTTCCCTATTACAGGTTTAGATAGCTCTCCATGCCTGGGTTTGGTGTTGCCCTCCATGACTCTTGTTTTTATGTTGCTGATTGAATGAATTTGGGCTAGGCTGTTGTTGTTGGTTGTAGTGGAGTGCTACTAGGTGCACCCAACAATTTTGCTGGTGCACCCAGCACTTGAGGTGAAAAGCCCATAATACCTCTGGTTATTTTTTTAAAAAAAAAAGCTACTCTCTCTCTCTCCCGCTACTCCGTTGCAGGTTCTTCTTCTTCTAGGTGCACCCTTTCATTCTTCTTCTTCCTCACACAGCATCGTAAGCGTCGAGGGAGCCACGAACCCCTTTCATTATGTTTCCGCCATTGATGGCAGAGTAGGGAAGCTTGGAGTAGGCTACGGATCAGGTGATCCGTAACTTACTAAGACATGGTTTACGGATCAGGTGATCCGTAAGCTTTTTTCGGATCAACTTGATCCAGAAAAAGCTTACGAATCAACTGATCCGTAACCTCCTCCAAGCTTACGTATCAAGTGATCCGTAAGCCTTTTCCGGATCAAGTTGATCCAGAAACAGTCACAACTTCATTTTACACATTGTCAAATATTTGATTGATACATTGTGAGTTTTTTTTTTAATTTGTGTAATCTGTTTGTTTTGTATTTAACAGGTTGGAGCGCCATCTGAGTCTAGGAGTGTGTGTATACAGGATCATCTAGTAGTTTATTTACATATTTTATATTGATATTCCATATATATACAGATATTGTATATGAACCCAATTGATTAATATTGTTGGTTTTATTTATTTTCATTAGTAATGTTAGTTTTATTTATTTCCATTGATTGTGTATTCCATTTGTGTCTATATACACGCGTGTTATTAAAATGGTCTAGTTAACTTAGTTTACCAACTAATAAAAAGTAATTTGAAATATAACTTTAAATATAATTGAAATAAAGAAGTTCAAAAGAATTGTGTTGTATCAAATTAAAAAAAACAAAATTATGTAATACATGAATTCAAACAGTACATTAACTTCAACATAGTCGAACGAAATTAAATTTGCATCAAATACTACAACTAACTCATGCTAATTTTGCGACAAGGACAACTCGTCTTCCATTTGCGGTACAGGTTTACCGAAAACAACTAAAATTTCTATTGTCCTAATCTTTTTCCAATAGTTAGACTCAATGAGCACCTTCATCACGTCCTTGTTGGTTTTGAGTTCAATTATTTCAAATTTTATAACTTTTTCTGAATACTCATGCTGACTTGGTTTTCGAAAAAACAATCGCCTTACCATTTGTGTTTCATCAACACCATAAGGGGGAATCCCACGAGACGCAACTTGCTTGATCAAATCCTTCAGTTCATCCATGGTACATCCGGTGGGAATGTCAAAGTTTTTGGGATTTTTTCCTGTGAATGAGTAACCAACAAACTCATTTTGGCGTGACATGTTTCACCTCCCATTGTAATATAGCAGGGCATCATGAGTAGGGGTCATAGTAGCTTCAAGTAAGTTTAAAATACCATCTGGGGTTCTAGCAATGCTACACAATAACTCAATCAGACCAACAAACGAAAATTCATGATTACACATTAACATTGTGTTAACATCAGCATCATCTTTCCGTTGCATACATTGAAACCGAAATTGATTACCTGCATACGTGAAAGGCTGCCGGTAGTAAATTTCATCCAAAAATTGCTTGTCGGTTAGCTTAAGGGTATTGTGTATTCTGGTTTTTAACATTTGAAAATCACACCTGTTAGGTACTCGAATGGGAACTGGAGTGGAAGCTTGAAAGGAAACACCACTGTCGTTGTGAACAATGGATCCATTTGGAAAAATAAAATCTAATGTGGAGTTCACAACTGTCTGACTGCTTGTCTCTCCCAAGAATGCCATAGTTTTTTGTAAGACTTGGGTTGATACTGAATCTTGTGTCATATATATAGATGAGTTTTAATATCAGTGCTGCATTTTTTAAAGATTGAAAATACGCATGCACATGCTTTCTGTATGTGTTGTCAACTACACGAATGACATGACATGCTTTAGCTTGCATCAAATCTGCATGTGTAGTCATGCTGTGCAGGGTCCTTTCACGCGATTTATGTTAATGCAGACAACAATTTATCATACACGGTTTTCCACAATGTGTAGTCAACTCAGACAACGATATATCATACATGCTTTTTTAGAATTAAGTAATAATTTTGTTGTGGACATAACAAATAAATTACATGTTCAAAACGATCAACCATTTATAAATTACATGTTCAATCATCATTTATGTCAACATAGTCTCTCTTGAACATCACGAAGCTCTTGTAATGCTGCATTCTGCTAGTATATGGATTTGGCCACGACTTCGCCTGCGGATGACAATTGCTAGACCATAACAATGATACAGGCGATAAGGGACGACGTTCTTTTAAATAAACCTGTTGTGTATGCGAAAAAAAATGTTAACTCAATCCTACAAAACTCATTGCATAATCATAAAAAAAAACACTTCATATCTACAATGTACCTCAACAAAATGATTGTCATACACATGACCGATACAAATTATACGATGCAATGAAGAATTTGGCAGCGGTTGACTTCTAAGGGGAAAGAATGACATATTTTGTTGTTTAGACAAGGATACAACAATTACGTTATACCTTGATGCAATGACATGTCCCATGTACGTTATATCCATCCACTTATCCGTTGTCACCTGAATAAAACAAATATACATGTCAAACTTAATTTCAAACTAAAGTCTTAAAAATCAAATACATAAATTACATACCTTGGTTAACCCATCAACAAGTAATGACATCCTTAATTCTTCAAATCTCTCTGTGCCACCAAAGAGCTTGATATAGTCTTCTGAGAAATTGACAAGTTCTTTAAGCAGATGGTTGCGGACCACCGACCAAGAGTCTTGACCCATACCTAATAAACCGACAACCGACCGATATCCACAGTTACCATCACCTTTGACATCAACAATCTTATCAATGAAGTCGTGCATAAATGGCTGAAACTGGTCCAACATGGGCATCATCGTTCTTCGATTCGGTTGCTCAGAGGATGATGCAGTACGCCTCACCGACGAATTGCTATTTTGTTGTGATTCAAAGGCATCTACATACTCCCAGTAAGATGGATCGCGCTTTGTTGACCTTGGGTTCCTGCTCGTAGTTTTCTTCGGTGCCCTCTTTGTGTTAACCTTTGCTGGAGGAGGACACATCGAATTCTGATCAGGGTGTGCAATTTCCCAAAGTTTAGTTCTTAGAGTAAACTTGCCACAAACATCAAGTTCTTCGAATTTTTGGTATATTGTTTCCATTACGTCCTTGATGCCCACCTCGGGCTCAGATAACCCTTGCTCTGAAAAAATGAGTCTCCTCCAAAACATATGGATTGAATCCAGTCGGATGCAACCACCAACATATTTGGATAGCTCACAAGCACAAGGAGGATCAAGCGTGGTTCTCACCATGCAACCACAACTTGAGGGATTCTTGCCAGCATAGTCAACACGCTCTAATTCAGCAACAATCTGATTTGAAGCATACCTTGAGACCATTCCAAGCATGTCCAACGACATGTGTACTTGTTTTAAATGATGCTTTAATCTCTATGTGCTGCAACGTAATCATGTTGTTCATGGCATCCCACACACTGCATAAGTCTCCAATGCTATTTTGTAATAGTCTTTTTAAAGACGAGTGAGCAGATTCAACCCTACATTTCAAATACACAAATAAAAATAAACATATACAATAATACAATTCCATAAATTTTTCAACATTAATAGAAATAGTTAAACAGTTTCATACTTGTTTGTTGTTGTGTTTCCTAAGTGCATCACCTTATTAGTCCAGGCGGAAACAAATTTTTCCTTGTGTGGTATTATCCATGTTTCCTTGACATAGTCAACAAACATTGGCCAAGGTGCACAAGCTATTTCGAACTTCTTTAGGCATTCATCAAACTGCTGTTCAGAAGGACAATCAGTCAGAGATCCCCAGCAATCCATGACATAATCCCAAGCATTTTTTTGCACAATTAGTGATTTACATTTGGCCTTCACATTCTTGTTTATGTGAAAGTTGCACAACAAATTTGTGCATTCAGGGAATACATCCTTCACTGCATTGATCAATGTTTGGTCTCTGTCAGTGACAATAACTCCAGGGAGGGCATCACGCTTTAAAAAAAGGCCTCGGAAGCGTTGTAAAGCCCATACCAAATTATTAACGTGTTCACCCTCCACATATGCAAAACCGACAGAGAATGTCATCCCAATTGGTGTCACCCCAACAGAATCGAGCAATGGGAGTTTGTACCGGTTTGTTTTGTAGGTGTTGTCTATCAAAAACACCAAATTACACGCGTTGACTAACTTCACTGAATCAGGATGACACCAAAAGATATCACGAACCACATCTTCATTCTTTATTCTGTGCCAATGAATATATTGATCATGTTCAAGAAGCTTCATCAGATGTTGCATTTCAAGATCGCTTCCTCTTATGGAAGAACGGAATGCACTTCTTGCATTGTATATCTGTTTAATGGTCGTATAGTTATTGGCATTGTGTTCCTTAAGAGTTAGCAGAATGTTTCTTGGCTTCACCATGGACTTCGTCATATCAGCAATAAGTGTTTTTTCAGCCTTAGTCAATCGCCCCGCATATGGATGTCCAACTAATGACTTGGCCAATTCATGATTATGCACTCCACAAATCAACTTCACCATCTAGCCTTCTCCTCCAACCACTGGCTTGCAACGAAGCTTGAAGGGACACCCACATTTCCTAGTCCCAGTGTCTCTTCTGATAAATTCTTTTTTCCTACACCTATACTCGCCACTCCTTTCACAACCAATTAACACAAACGTAGTCCTTCCTCTACTACCTGTGTTTGTGTCCGACCTTAAAATCACCGTCACAAATCCGTTTTCATGAGCCACAGATTGAGCTTACCGCAAAACATCCTCTCTGCACTCAAACATCTACAAAATCCACATAATTTAAGTTTTCTACCAGTATTCATTTTATTAAATATGTGACAAACATTAACATTATAACCTGAGAAGTCTTGAACGCATCCGAACAATCAACATGTGGTTCATTCGCACCACATGATTCTGCATTTTCATAATCCATATCCGCTCGTTCAGACATTATTTCATACATCCACTCATCTTCGTCCATCTCACCAAATCAAACAAAAAATGGCCAGACAAAAAAATTAGTAATTTAAAAGAAAAAAGGAAAATAAATGCAAAAACAACAAATACAAAAAAAAAAATACACTTACGGATCAACTTGATCTGTAAGCTACGGATCAAGTTGATCCGTAAGAGACTTTCTGGATCAAGTTGATCCGTAAAACACTTACGGATCAACTTGATCCGGAAGTCATTCGTACGTCTGCGACAGATACCACCATTTGCGTACCTCGTTTGCCGCCACCGACCACCGCAACGCTCGATGCCGATACCTTCACCTTCACCGTTGCGCTCAACGCTGCTACCCTCACCAACAAGACACGATGCCGCACGAAAAAGAGAAAACGAGAGAAGCACAATGAACAAAAATGGAGGTTCTGCGCGTTTCTAAAAAAAATTCATTTTTAAGGAAGAAAGAAGCTAGGGGCATTTTTGCCATTTAAAAACTTTGCTGGATGCACCAGCAAAAATGTTGGGTGCACCTAGCAACACTCGTTGTAGTGGTGCCAACATAGTTGGAATGGCTGCATCCTTTTAACTTGGCCACCTCTTTTGCCTTAAAAAAAACTCCAAGGTAATGATTATAACTTATTAGTAAACTGAAAATTTGACGTGAAAAAATTGAAAAACACGTGTAATAAACAAGCAATCAGACATACACTAAGAAGTTTGAGATTATTTTTGTTATAAAAAGGACAAATCTTATTCAGTCACTTTTAGTTTTATCTCTCTACCCAATCTGTGACATGTACTTATAACCATCTCTATGGTTAGAAATGAGGTGTAATGTTTAATGACATCAAAATATGTAACTCCTAAGGACTACAACATCATTGTTGCCATAAGAAGAGTTTATAATACTCATGTAATGATTCATGTAATATTTTTATGGTAAGTCAATCAAATATTCTATTAAATCTTTGAGCAAATTACACTCGTTTCACTTTGAGGTTAGTGTTTATGAACAGTTAGCATTATTGATGATGTTTTTTTTTTTGAAATGTCCTAACAATCCTTATGACTCTTGTGCAATCACAGAACCCTCTCCTAACTCGAAAATGCATCAAACTTGTGCCAGGGTTGGCGATTTTTGAATCTCTCCAAATCTCTCCCAGTTTCAAAATGTCTCCAATAAAAAAGATCACAATAGCCCCCAAATGCACTGAAGCGCTCTCAATTGTTCCCAATATGTCTGAAACACGTTCCCAGTCGAGGTTCCCAAGCGTTCCCAATTGTTTCCAATCTTTTGCTTCTGGTTCGAAAATCAGTCGACGAGAGGTGTTGCAGTGGTATGAAAATGCACACACACCTAACCTGTGTTTGCAGTGGTTTGAGCATAGGTTCGTCTTGCTAAGGTACAATTTCTGGTAGAAATCCAAGACTCTTATTTTATTAGGTTGATTTGATTATACTGTTTGAATTTATTATATTATAGTACCTTCACAAATCTGTGGTATATAATGTGGACTCCACAAACGACATTGAACTATTGGTGTTAGTTGGCTTTGTCATTTGTTTTCTTTTACGGGACATGGGTCAATATTAGATTAACTTGTCTGTTCTACAAAATAAGTACTTAATGTGTAGAATGTTGAATCCAGAAGATATTTAACTTGGTCCTAGTCACTGATCTTTAATCCAAATGAATACAAAAACATCATATTTTACAATTTTGCAAGGAGTCATAATATTCTAATTAAAATAAGCATGTTTTAAGTAATAACATAACCTAGGACCATAGAAGTTGCAGAAATCAAAATAAACTATTCAGTGCTACATTCAACAACTCAAGTGAAACACAAGCACTAAACTAAACATAAGAACATATCCCTAGGCACAACATGTATTAGTTAGGAGGACCCGAAGGACCATAGTTATGCCAGCCACAACTTTTTTTTTTTTTTGTGTTGGGACCACTGACAACTATTGTTTGTGTTGGGACCACTGTTTGGTTTTCCTAATTTTGAGTTTTGTTTTATTTGGTTTTTTGTCATCATGCAGGAAACACAATGGATGAATCATATTTGGCTGCAAATCCAAGAAATGTTGATGTCTTGGTCCATTTTATGGGAGTGAAAGGTGAACCATGTGAAATCCACAACATAGATCCTGACAAGTTTGGTGTTTATTGTGCGATAGACAACATCAACTCATTTGTAGAAGATTTAAGTTTGCCTCCTTGTCATCCTTTTATCATGTGGTTTCGATGTCGTAATGGTAACTATAAACTTTTGAATGAAGATAAGGATTTGGTGTCAATGTTTGCTGAGAATGAAAATTGTTGTTATATTCATTTATATGTGACAAGTAACAAATATAAGTTTTGGCATGAACCTTGACTGGCTGCACCTGTTATCAATGAACCAGTCAATAAGGGTATAAATGAATAGGTTCCTATAGTTGAGGATGATATGGGTAGCAATGGAAATTGCCCAATGCAGGTTGAGGAAGTGTATGTAAGTGAAGAAGACGTGACTTGTGGGGGGTTGAGTGAAGGATCTTCATCTAACAGTAAGTATAGTCCCTTTGATGAACATGCATAATCAATAGACGGGGATGCCTTAAGTGACTTTGATGAATCAATGAATCAGTGGATGTCATTGGAGTTGGAGTTGTACATTCAAATTTAGACATGGAAGAAATTTATGAGGAGAATGGATTGCATGGAAAACAATTTGAGTTGGATAGTGATGGCAAGATCCGTTTTGAGATTAGGAAATTGTTTTAAAATGTAACACATTTTAGGAAAGTGCTAAAGGAATTTGGAATACAAGAAGGATTTGAATTGCAGTAGGCTAAAAATGAAAAATGTAGGGTGACTGTTGAGTGTAAGGTTGATGACTGCATATGAAGGATCCATGCATCTCCAGCTACAGACAAAGAAACTTATCAGATAAAGCCCTATGGAGGTAGGCACACATGCATTAAAACAATGAAGAACTCTGATGCAAAATCCACTTGGATTGATAAGAAGCTTTAAAGTTTGTTTGTTGTTGATTCGCATAAGTCTTGAAAAATATGGAATTGGGCCTTCAAATAATATGCAATTGTTCCGGGCTAAGAGAAAGGTGCTTGAAACAAATAATGATATACATATTGTATCATACAATGATTTGTCGCCATGGGCAGTTGTTATTAGAAATAACAATAAAGGAAGTATAGTGAAACTGTGTGTGAAGCCTAGGGTGTCTAAGAACCCCCAATTTAAGAGAATTTTTGTTTGCATGGATGTCACTTAAAAGGTCCTTTTGGAGGTATCTTACTTTTTTTTGTTTCACTAGATGCAAACAAGGGGATGTTCCCTATTGTTGTTGCAATGATTGAGATAGAGAATAAAGACTCATGGAGGTATTTTTTTTTACATTACTAAAAGAAGCATTGAAATTCGTGCCTGAGTGGAAGGATGACTCCCTTACCATTATGTTTGATATGCAAAAGGTTGGTTCAGTGATGTTAACATTTAATTGTTATTTACTTCATTTAATTTTGTAAGGGTTACTTTATTGTTTTTTGTTGTTGGCAAGGACTTCATGAAACAATGGTTGATGTGTTTTCCAATGTGAGGCATTGGTGAGTTGTTAATTTATTTATTTTTCACTGTTCTGGACTTTTGTGATTTGTCAAGTATATCTTATTTAAATTTTGCTCATTGTTTTGGACTGTTGTGATCTGGCAAGTGTATGTTATTTAAATATTGCTCATTGTTTTGGACCATGTGTTCCAACATGTTTCTATTTCAGCTTACTCATTTGTTGTGGTTGGTCATTTCATTGATACCATTTCATTTTAATTGAAGAGAATTTCAGACTTTAAGACTTTACTGTTCCAATATTTTTATTTTTCATTCCATTTTGCTTAATTAAATTGAATGTGTTTAGTTACTTTATTGTTTCTTTTTTTGAGAGTAGGCTTTGTGCCAACCATATGCTTAACCATTTCAAACAAACATTCAAATGTTTATTGTTGACAACTCACTTTTGGAAATATGTCATGGCTTACAATGAATTCTTGTTTAACAAAACAATTGAGGGACTAAGGAAGGTGAATTCTAAAGTTGTAGATTGGTTATTGTCTGATGATAGACCCAAATGCACATGGGTCAGACATACTTTTGATCCATTAAACAAGAGTAACCATGTGAGAAACAATGTGTGTGAAATATTCAATCCTTGGGTAGGTGCTGATAGAAGGAAGCCAATGTTAGCTATGCTTAAATCCATTATTAAAAGGATGGTGGTTATCTTTTAGAAAAGGTATGCAAAGATAGTTGCAACTCATCATGATATGACTCCTATGTTTTGTGTTCTACTTGCAAAGTATTTGGTCATAATAATAGGACTTGCCAAAGGGCTCCTATAGGAAAACAAAACAACAAAAAATAGGTTATAAAGATGATTACCTTAAATAATTTTAGTGATTATTATTTTAAATGTCTTACTAATGACATGTTTTCTAATTGATTTTGTAGAAAACAAATTATGATGCTGCTACTAATGTCCAAAGTGGCAATGGCAATGTTGCCCAAACACATCCAGTTGCACCTGCACGTGCTCTAAACAATGAACCAAGTAGCACAAGAGAACCTGCACCTACCCATGTTGAAAGCACTGAAGCAAGTAGCATAATAGAAGTTGGATTTGTGCAGCTCTAAAACTCCAACACAAACCAATATGAAGTTCCTCAAACCTAACAATCCAGAATCACTTTTCAGTTATTCCCTAAACCAATCTATTTTCAAGATAAAATTCTCAACAAACTGTTAGTCGTCTTTTACGACTAACTTTTGTATAGAAAAGTTTTCTAAAATGTATATAAATCTCCCAATTTATGGTTATTTTTGGTAGGATTGTAAATATTTCTAGTTTAGTTTTCATATGTGCTCAGTAGAAGCCTTCCTTATGAATTTAATGTAAATTTCACTTCAATTTCAAGTAAAAAGGAGAAAATTATGAAGGTGAAAAAGTTGTTGTCTCACTAAGCCTGAACCATGCGCTTAGCGAGACCAAACCGCTAAGCGAGACAACAGTGGCTTAGCGATTGAGGATAAGCCTGAAGAGAGTTCGTCCACTCCAGCACACACCTAGCGCGTATGCAGCTCGCTAAGCAAGACGGTTGTCTCTTTTGCGCTAAGCACGAGATTGACGTTAAGCCAAATCTCACTTACTCACGCTTAGCGCGAGAATGGCGCTAAGCGCACCTTCACGGACAGAAAAGCCCTTTTTTAAGCCTGACTTGCAGAGAATGTGAGGGAGGTCTGAATAGACTGCGAATTGTGTGCAGAGAACAGAGGAAAAGCTAAGCAAGAAAGCAAAGGCCCTAACTTTTAGGTAGATTCTAGGTTAAAGAGTAAGTCCTAGGTTTTTAGAGGTGGAGGAGGAATCCCCATTGCTTTGTAATCTGGTATTTTCTTTGAAACCCTTCTCCTATTTATGAAAGCTGCTCCCTTGTAATGGAGGGCTAAAATCCTTTGTTGGGAATCTCTGCTGAATACTTGATGTAAATATTATTATTATCTATTTAAAGTTATTTTCATGTGTTCAATGTTTCTATCTACGCTTATTGTATGCATACTTGTGGTTTGATCACCCATTGGTGTATGCTATTAGGAACTTTAGCATTGGAAAATGTACTGTTTCCTTAGAACTTGATAGAGTAGGGCTAGATAACTGCATTGCTAGGTATAGAGTGCAGGGTTTTGGTTTTTATTATGTTGTGACTATAATGCTGTTTAAATTAAGCTAAGTTCAACAAGAAACATCCGCGAATGAAGTTTAGTTTAAATTAGTCCAAACTCACGAGACATCGGTGTTTGGTATTTTTGTCCTCAGTATAGAACACATAAATAATTTTAAATAGAGAAAAACTCTAATTGCATCAAGTATCTCGGTAGAAGGACCCAACGCTTTTACTTATTTGTTTTCACACTCAATTGCTTACGTTTATTGTTTCTTTGATTAGAATAGAAAATACCTGTTTTCAATTCATGACACTTAATTCTTTTTACAAACACTTGCATTTTGAATGACACTTTTCCAAGTAAAACAAGTTCCCTGAGTTCGATACTCGGTTCATTCCGTTTTAATTATTTACTTGACGACCCGATGCACTTGCCGGTTAGATTTCACATCCACAAAAATAAGTAGTACCAAGATCTGAACATAAACTATTTGTCACTTATCTTGTTATTTCATTGTCAAGAATCACACACCAATTTCGAGGTTGCAGGCCAATCTTCCAATCAAGATGGAAATACCAATATAGTTGGAGGTGAAAAGAAGAAGAGACCAAAAACTTGAGCCAAAAGAAGAATTAAGAATTAGGATATGTAATTGACATATTCTGATGTGTTTTTTTGTACAAACTCATTTAAGTATAGGCTTATGTTTTGCCAAACAACTTCATATTTTATATTATGTAGGGGTTGTATTATGAAAAACAAGCCTAGTGTTGCTACATATGTTGGACAAGTGGTCTCAATAACTTAAGAGGGGGGGGGGGTGAATTAAGTCTTACAAAATTTCCCACTAACAAATTTTAACCCTCTTTTAACTAATATATGATAGGCTCAGAATGCAGAAGAAGAAGAAGCAATCAATTTAACAATGTTCTTTTAAATGCATAAGACAAAGTAAACTGCAGTAAAATAACTGAGATAAGGGAAGAGAGAAATGCAAACTCAATTTATACTGGTTCGACCACTTCCCGTGCCTACGTCCAGTCCTCAAGCAACCCACTTGAGATTTTCCACTATCTCTGTAAATCCTTTATAGACTTTGAACATACCTTGAGATCCCTCACCCTTGTGTTCAAGATTCTCCAAGAGACAACCAGTCTCTTGATTACAATGCTCACAATCCAAGAGACAACCAGTCTCTTGATTACAACTGAGTTCAAGATGAACAGAAAGATTTCTCTCCTTTAGAGTAGATGATACAAATTAAAGATCTTAGAAGAATTCTCAATAGATTTGTAAGTGTTTGCCCAAGAGTTGTTGAGAGAGCATTTGACAATTAAGTTCTCTTAGAATATCTCTCTCTTGCTTTTTAAAGTCAGACACACACACACACACATATATAGGCCCATCGTGCCTTTTCAAAATAGTTTGAAGAGATGTGTCTTTTCAAAAAGTTTTTTTGAAATTTTATCACCGGTAATCGATTACAGGTTTCTGGTAATCGATTACACAGTTATATTTTGAAGGGTCATGACTTTTTAAAGTATTTTCTGAAGTGCCGTTACTGGTAATCGATTACAAACATCTGATAATCGATTATAAGATTCAAAATTCAAATTTTAAAACCTTTTTAAAAGCTTATCTGCAAACTTGTCTTCTAGTAATCGATTACACTACCTAGTAATCGAATACCAGTGCCTTATGTTGAAAACAATGTGTTTTGAGGCAAAAGCTGATCAACCAGTGAGATTTTTTTAACAAATAAACTAAGGCCTTATCTTTTTCTTGATCTTGTTTGCTTGACCTTGAATTAATCTTGAAGCAATCTCTTTTTGCTTAACCTTGAATGTTTTTTGAAGCAATCTTGTTTGATTATACTTTGGCATCATCAAAAACCTGTATTCATACATTCACAACATACTATACATGACTTTTTTTTTAGTTTTTTGGGAATACTGTTTTATTGAATGTAAACATGACTAGACCAATTTGATGTATGGATTCTATTTTATTTGTGTTATCAATGATCAGCTTCATATTCTAACATTACATTCCAATATTTTATGTTTTTAAGTGACTTAAATGCTACAGAAGTGGTGCAATAAAAATATAAGATAAACATGAACAACTCACTTTCAAATAAGACAATTAACATTAACATGATACTCCAATCACATATACACCACACTCCTACACTACTTTAATAATTTAACATTAGTATCTCACCTAACATCAAGATAAAACACACATTGTCAATCATATTAATGCATAATCAATACCACAACTTAAATAAACTACTATTCTAGCCTAGTTACTTAAAGATATTATCTACACCTAAAATAACAACAATCTCAATTAACATAGTAAATGTTTTTTTTTCTAAAACAGTCAACTTTGTCTTCATTATTGGAAATTCCTGCTTCATGTCTTCTATCTCCGCCTTCAACGTTAATACTCATCATCACCATGTTTCTCCACCCATGCAAACTTATTACAACTCATGTTCCTACACGTATAGAATAGTTGGTTTGGATTCACAACGGTCCCACTAGGGGTGTTCATGGGTATGAGTCACTCGCGAACCCGATTTGATTTAAACCGATCAAAATAATTTGGATTGGGTCATTTATGTATTTGGGTCAAAATCTAATCAAACCAATCAAAACCGTTCATGTACAAGATCGATCACGGGTTTAAATTTATAGATCCATTGACCCTTTGAATCGATCTGTGAGCCCATAATTCAAATATAAATTTTATTATATATATATATATATTAAAAATTAAAAAAATAATTTGACGATTAAGGAAGGTGTGGTAATGTATTATTTACTTTAGAGCTTTTAATAAAATAGTAACAATTTAATAAGTTGGGGGGATAAATCCACCTTGTCACCGCAAGAAACCAAGAACACGTTGTGATAAATGTTTTTTTTCATAATTAAAATTCATGATAAAGAACTTATATTGTGATATAAGATTAATTTTAACAATTGATAATTTTTTTTAAAAAAATATTGAAATTAAATTTTAAAAAAATGGAAAGGATAGAAAGAGATAAGAAAAATCCTTAGAAAAACGTTAGTTGAAGATTTTTTAAATAAAAATAATTTTGTTAAAAAATAACTCATAAAATTGGTCTAATTACTATCCTATTTTTTCTTTATATATAACAAGAACTAATTTTAAAATATTTTCTCGTGTTGGGATAAAATCAAAACTTTTTTTTCCTATATAGGAAAACCTGCACTTTACTGTATTGTGTCGTGCTGCTTTGTTTCTCAGTCGACAGGTAACAATCCCTTCACTTCACAACAAACCATGTTTCATGCTTCTTTACATTCACTCCCGACTTTCGAATTTTCTTCACCAACCAACATAATTAAAAACTCTTTTTATATATCACTTATTTTTTGATTGTGTGTTGTTTGTATCACTTATTTTTATAAATATTATTAAAACTCTATGTGGTATCAAAGTAACTATTACGGTTAGATTATTGGAATTCATATTTGTTGATCTGTTTGATGCCCAGATAAAATTTGTTTAATTTTTCTAATTTACACAAACCCTAATTTAGTTTTTGAAAAAATATATTACGTTGATATGAATATTTATCCAGATCAAGATTTGTTTTTTTTTATCAAGATGTAGTTATTTTATTTTTAGCGGAAACCTCCTGATTTTATATTCCAAATCAGTAGCATATTATTTTATTCTCTAGAATTAATTTATTTGGATCATGTGTTGTTTTATTTATTTTGAGTTTGATTCTTTGAATGATTCCCTCGAGGATCCAGGCATTATCTGTTAGCATGAGGTTTTGAGAATTAAATAAAAAAGTTGAAATCAATTTGAAATTCTCCAATAAAGGTGTGAAATGTATAATGTTTTATTGTGGATAGGTTCTTTAGAATTTGCAAATGAGAAAATTGGAAAAGAAAAGTGGTACAGGGAGTGTTAATGATTCATCTCCAATTTCATAAATTAGCATTCCCTCTCCATGTCATACTCAAAGTCCATCACATCAAGGGACACAAGCTCCTTCACAACCACAAGGACATGAAACTCCACCACAACAAGGGCAAGGACAACCTGAATATGCACAAGCATAGGTAAGGAAAAAAAAAGTTGCTAGACCCCCTTCTAATGTTTGTGAACATTTTATTAAGAAGGAAAATGGTTGGGCTTATTGTAAGTATTGTAATGCATCATGAAAAGGAGAAGTTGAAGCATGTGTTGTCTGCAAATAAACAAATGGTTTCACTTACTTTGAATACTTGGACGTCAATTCAAAATATGAATTACATGTGTGTGATAGCTCATTACATTGATGAAAGGTGGGAATTGAATAAAAAAATATTGAAATTTTGTTTGATTTCTAACCACAAAGGTGAAACTATAGGGATAACCATAGATAATTGTTTAAAAGAATGAGGGATTTCAAAATTTTGTTGTGTAATAGTGGATCATGCAAGTGCTAATAACTTAGCTATTTCATATTTAGATAGAGCATTGAGTGTTTGGAATGGGCATACTTTGTTGAATGGAGAGTTCATGCATATGCGATGTTCTGCTTAGATTTAGAATGGTGTTGAATGGAGAGTTCATGCATATGTGAAGTGCAAAAAAATGAGTTAGATATGTATTTGGAGGATGATGTTGAAGGTGACCACGCTGAGTTTGACATTTTGAATTGGTGGAAATTGAAAGCATCCAAATATTATATTCTTTCCTGTATGGCTAGAGATGTATAGGCTATTCTTGTATCTACTGTATCATCTGAGTCTGCATTTAGTACATGGGGTAGAATTTTAGATTCATTTTGTAGTTCCTTGAGTCCTACTACTGTTGAAGCTCTCATTTGTGCCCAAAATTGGCTTATATCTACAAAGCAAAATGTTAATGACTTGCAAGTTGAAATAAATGAAGCGAAAAAGATTGAATCAGGTGTGTAATCTCTTATTTCATTTTTTTATATTTGTATAAAATATCAATTAATTTTTGTGCTAACAGAGTTGTACTTAAATTTTTAGAGTTGTTTGGTTTGACTTTAAATATTGTGCGTATTGAGATTCCAAGTGTTGGGACTACTAGTGTCAAAACTTCTTAAAGTATTACTTTCAAGTACATTGTTATTTGTTTCATCTTTTTTTCATATTTATCTTTTCTACCATGTTTATAATATTAATGGATCATATTTTGTTCATCTGTTTAAGCAAATTTGGTAGTAACAAATGTGGTTGTAGCAAATCTGGTTGCAAGAAAATAATTTGTAGGAAATAATTGTGTTTCAAATTATTATAATAAATCTCGTTGAAGAATATTTTGTTTTAATTTGTATTAGTCTATTTTAGAATATTATGTTGATGGTGATAAATGAATCAATTTTACTACTTTTCGACATTTGATAATATTGTGTTAATTGTATTAGATATTTGAAAGAATCATGATATAAAACAGTAGTTCTAAGAAAAAAAGACCAAATTTAAATGGGTAATCCGTTGACCCGAACCGAACAAACCGTTCATGAATGAGTTGGGTTAAAATAAAAATTGTGAAAATTGAACCAAACCGAACCAATCAAATTTGATTGGATTGAGTCCTAAATTTGATCAAAATCGGTCAAAACCGACCCGCAAACACCCCTAGGTCCTGCTACATTTGATTTCCATCGATATTTCATAACCACAACAATACTTTATTTGGTGTTTCACTTGTACTGCACTCGCACTACCACTAACACTACTAGAAGAAGCACTTGACTAAGACATTTTGTCGAACACCTTACATGCAAAAAATAACAATAAAAAACTTTTTCACAAAAATGAAACATTTATTATTTACGAAAGAAAACAAAACATGAACACCTAACAACAATCCAACAGCTTTCATAACCTCCATAAAAACTCATCCACACACCAAAATAAACTCATAAAAACACACTTTAAGGAGATAAAAATAGCAAAATAAAAACCCTAAAATATATACCTCAACAATGGAGATATACTAATATGACAAAAATTACACACCTTGCAACTGAATCAAGAGAAGGCAAACCCACACCACCACTAGTCCTTGGTTGCACAAGCTATAAAGAGGGCTTCCAAAACCTTCAATTTCAATGGAGTTTCATGGCCTCCAATTGTTAGCAGCTTCTATAAGGAAGAAGAGGGCATAAGTGTCCAAATATTACATTAAAATTGCACACGAAACACATTGAGCCCTTTTTTTAACGGATTCAACTTTGTCACAATGTAGGGGGTGTGAGTGTAACGAGCTTTAAAAAATTAGGAGGTGTTTCTGTAGGGTGAAAATATGGAGGGGGCACGAGTGTAACACTAATATTAGGGGGACGAGTGTAACTTGCTCTATCTTTTAATATGTACTCATGTGATGAAGTTGATATCCTTAATCATCAGTCTATCAATGTACTAGTCTTAATGTATTAGTAGTAGTATTGTATTGATAATGATACTTAAATAGAAACATAAACACAATATCTTAAAGACAACTATGTCCATTTCATCACTGAATCAGCCTAGTTAATTATGAAATGTGAAAAGGTCTTTCAATTTATATCTTTTGTTTTTATTTCTAAATTAAATTTCAATAAATTTTTTTATTATCTATAATTAAAAATAATCTTATATATTATAATTTATACAATTCATTATTAATCCAATATCTATTTTTATATTTAAATATTTATCTATCATATTAATTATAATATAGTTTATATTATAAAATTATTTATTTAATAGGCTTACTTTTAATCTTCTATTATTGTCAAAATTTAATTTTGGTCTTTTTATTCTTTTTTTTTTGCATGAATTTCTCCCCATACTATTTTAATTGCATAATTTGCCAATTTGTTAACTTAATATCTAATGTTTAATGAAATGATAACTTGACATTGTCATGTACTATCACATCAACATTTTTGTTCAATATTAAATGTCAAGTTAAATTAGTAGATGGACTAAAATAAAATAATTAAATTCGTAAATAGCCAAATTTGCACAAAAAATTAAATACCAAAATTAAAATTTTAACAATAGTTAGAAGACCAAAAATGCAATTGATTCTATTAAAATAATTATGTAAAAATAAAAAAATGTGTGAAAATTAATATCATTTATTTAGTAGCTTTCACTTTTAAATAATATCCTTTATTTATAGTACTTCTTTCGTTCCTATTT
The DNA here is from genome assembly GCF_000004515.6 of Glycine max. Classification (NCBI taxonomy): domain Eukaryota; kingdom Viridiplantae; phylum Streptophyta; class Magnoliopsida; order Fabales; family Fabaceae; genus Glycine; species Glycine max. The sequence continues at coordinate 34,652,415 of NC_038255.2, read as the reverse complement.
ATAAGACATAGTTAAATAAATTACGTTTATTAAGAAAATTATTTAATTTAGGTAATAACATTAAATTTGATTTTAACTATAATATTTTCCAAAATTTCCCTTAACATTAATGAGAGTTTATTTGTCTTCTCAAATCTTCATAGGAGAAAGAAAGTGACAATACAAAGTAGATATTTAATTATTGATTAAAATAAATAAGAATATTTTAGTAAAAATAATAATTAATGTGTTAAGTCAAAAGACATTTGTGTCTTAAGACAAATCAAGATCCTTAATATTTTGATTAGATGCAAATAAATACAAATGTTAAAATTGATGTCTTATGCGATATCACACCCTGACTCATGCATATGACTTTGTATTTTCAAACGATAGTAGAGATATGCCATGATCTGGTACAACATTAAAATATGACATTCAAGACTTCATTTAATATCATGTGTCTAGGATTCATTTTGCAAAGACATTTTCCTAAGATTTTTCGAATCCTATGAAGCATAAATGAAGTTCAAGATCTGAAAGTTCCCAAACAACATCAAAAGACGTGCTCTACTATGACAGACCTGCTCTGACTTAAAGCAAGTATTGTTCTACTGCAATAGTCAACACAAAAGCCAACCAAAGTGATTTTCCAGCATGAAGAAGGACATGCATTTGATGCAAATGTTAAATGCTCCAACAACCATAAACTTCATACGGAAGCTCAAGTTAAGAAATTTTTTTTCTTAGAGACAACAAACACTTGAAGATGAAGACTTATAAATACTAGAAGCTTTGAAGACAAGGGTTATGAACCTACACGCTAGCATCCAAATTCTTTTGGAACAAGCTTTTTGTATATTTTTTGTATAGTTAGAAAAATCTCTCAAAGCACCTTAAATACCTTGAGAGAAAAGACTAAGTACTTAGATTGTACAATCGTTTGTAAGACGATTAAGATTTAGTCAATGTGCAAACAAACTATAAATATGTTGACTTATTTATAGCTAGCAGTGGCTTGATAGAACAAAGAATATGTCAAGCTTGGTGTAGAGCTTGAGTTGTAAAAGCCAAAAGTGATAATGACTTATACTTATAACTTGTTGAAGTTGGTGGAACTTGGTGGTTAACCAAAAGCTAGTCTCAATGGTAGAGATGACTAGTATTTTAATCTGACTTGGGGTTTGAATTTGATTTTGTCTGAAAAACTCTTTTAATTTTGCAAAATCTATTTCTATCGTCTAAATCTGTTTTGCGAAAATCTGTTATCTACGTTGCACAAATATACTTCAGATGATAACTTTGTTGTTTAGGAAAAAGGATTTAAAATTTCTAAAATTACAATTCAACCCATGTTCTTGGGATATTTTTCGTTTCATAATGCACAAGAGAGATGAAATAAAGTCTTATAATAAGGGACACAAAAATTTGTTGACTACATTTTATAAATAGTAAAGAGACCAAAAGTACATTTGGTTCTATTTACATAATTATGTAAAAATAAAAATATGTGCTTGTGTGCGTGTGCATGTTTGTGTGCACGTGCACACGCGTTATATTGTTCCCACAACATGAAATTTCAGGATCTATCATTGACCCCTTGACATTATGAAAGAAAATAAAATTAGGATGAAATACTCTTGAGAATAAAACATGTTAATCTTGCTATTTGCATGTATCTCTTGTAAATTGTTAATTGTAATTTTTTTCCATACCTACATGCATAACTTTCACTATTAGATATTGGATATATTGCATCTAGTAATGTTTTATTACCAACATGTACATAAAATTGTTTCCAATACTAATAGAGTAAAACTATTTATGTGATTCTAGTTTTTGTGAAGCGATTCAATGTTGCATATATACACCATTCACTACCTTGAACAACGATCTTCCAGGAATTCTCCCATAGAATTTGCCAAGTGAGGCTTAGGGATGGATATGTGGATCCAGGTTCGCGGATCGGCCTGGAAACAAATTCTTTTTTTTAAAATCCTCATAATCATAGGAGATTTTAGGCACGACCCATGAAACTCGTGTGTGGACTTTGTGGCCTTAATTTGTGGGTTTACGGGCTTGTCTGTGGACTTCAAAATATAGTGCATTTGAATTTAAGAATGTTTTATGTTTTTTTTAAGACATTAACACTCTAATATTTGGTTGTTTTTGGACTTTTAAATTGTTAAGACATTAAGAATATGTTTAGTTGGTGTGTATTTGCCATTTGGACTATTGTTAAAAATATTTCGATGCTTTTAATATTGAGACTATTATAAATGTTGGTATATTTTAGTGTGGTAGATTTTACCTTAAATAATGAAGAAAAAAAATCTTCTAATTTTATAGATTTTTTATTTTTAAAAAAATATTTTTTTTTCAAATCATTATTTGGGCCTTCAGACCGATACATTTATCCACATGTTTGATGGACCGGATACGAACTTGAACAAAAATTCATTTATTTAACAAATAGGACTTATCCGGCCCACATAAGACTTAGGCTTCACAAGTCAGGCTTTAAATAGATCGAACCGGTCCATTCACCCACCTAAGGCTTCAAGAAGCCTCTTGTCTCCCCAATTAAGGGCCACCCCATGCTTACATGTGCCAACTTAAGTTTTTGTTGAGTAAATTGCACTCACACCCTTTGTATTTTTCTCAAATTACACTTGATACCTCTCCTTTTTTTTGCATTACTTTTATCCCTTTTTGTTAACGGCGTTAACTAACGTCAATTGAAATATGATAGTAGACGAAATTGTCATAACATCTTTGTTAAATACTCAATAACAAATTAACAATTTACCTGTTAATGAACCTTTCTTAAGATAATAACAATTTTTTCTTTAATATTTGACTATTACTTCATTGTTGTTAACACTTGAAGAAGATGCAGTTCTTGATTGAGACATTATATCAAACACCTAGCAATCAAAAATAAATATTTCAAAGAAAGGAGTTAAAAACACAAATTTGGAGCAAAACACCAAAATTTAAAGCAAAAAATCATATTCAATCAATAGGCATTCTTGGGAACACATCCAACAAAAATGCAACAACCAAACGACCCAACACACACAAAAAATGAACTAAAAAAGAAGAATGAAGGGTGTTAACACATACGTACCAACAAGGTGAGTTCATGTCCAACAAAAAACTAGGTTCATGTCTAATTAAAGAAAAAAGAAAAAGAAAGAAGAATGTTAAAATATTTTCTGATTGAAAATGGTGTCATATCTTTTATGGAGTTAAGAGAAAGATGAAGATGAAAATATTTTAGACATAAATTTTCATTAAAAGTGATGTGACAAGTGATTAAGAAGCAAAGGGTATGAATGTAATGTGAACTAAATAATTAATGGATTTTTTATAGGATAAAAAAAGTGTAATTTATTTTTTTAATTTTCATTCAAACGTTTTAGAACATAGAAAGAATTTATAATTTTTAATTATATTATAATAAATGAAACCGTCATTGTCGATGTATAATATATTTAAATTTTACATGAAGTATTTAATATATGGGGTGTTCTAACAATCCCAAGTAGAAATGAGATTAAACTTAAGTGATCCAATAAAATTAGAACAACTATATTATGAGTTAGATTTATTTTATAAGTTTTTTTTCCCACAAATCTTTGACTAATTATATACCCTTTGTATTATTTTTTGCTAATTACATATTTCTCCAATATACATACGATTTTTCCATCACCGTCACCATACTCAAAGCAAAGTAGGGGTTTAGTTTTTTTTTTTTTTGTTTATAAGCAAATCAAAAGGTATATTAATAAGGTACCAGCATTACCATATGGAAAACAACAAGTGTATATGAAGTCTTTACCACAACGAATCTGCAGAAGAAGAAAAAAACGATAACCAGGAAGCAATGCAACATACCACCACATCTTCCCTATATATATGGTACACAAAACAAAAATTCCCCCAGCACCCGAAAACAAAATTGCACTGCTAATACTGTTGATTATTCAAAGCAATTCAATTAGTGTAGTAATTTGACACTAGCAATGGTTGTTTTCATCCTTGTCGGTGTCTTGTTTGGTGTTCGTTCGGTCATGGCTATTTGATCGTGTGGTTTGCCAATAAAAGATGGACCAAGATTCAGTACCGGAACGAATTATATTGTTTCTCCATTAATGATTGAATAAGGTATGGAAGAAGAGAAAGTCATTTTCCATATCCACATGCTCAGTATCAGACTGCAACATACAATAACTGCAGAAAAAAAAACCCCCCAAATTTGAAAAGTGGATGAAATTTAAAAATAAAATAAAAAAATTAATGTGAAGGATATATAATTAATATTATTCAAAATGTTGTGCATACAAAAATTTAAACAAGTGCGTGTAACTTTTAATATTGTTTTAATTTTATTGGGTCGTGTAGGATGATGTTGTTTATCTCTATTTTTAGTTATAATTAGTTAAACAAATCCCTTAATGTAGTAATATGTACAAGATTGCTATCAAATATGTTTATTTTTATATATGTACATAAGATTTAAAAAAAATTATACCCATATTTTATTTTTTAAAAATATTTTTTAGGTATATCGACAAATCCTCTTCACATAACATTTTTAATATTTTTATATAACTAATTGATTCATCAAATATATTTTTATCGCAAACTAATTTTAATTTATTTTCCATAACATCACAAATGAAATGTTTTTAATTATTCCATACATTGCATAGATACATATAAAAATATTATTCATTTTAAAATTGTAAGAGATTTAAATGTTAAATGAATATATATATATATATATATATATTACATACATTGAAGAAGAAAGTTTTCAAGAGATCTCTAATCTTTAAGTTATTGATAATAATTAGGTGTGGCTGAAAAAAATTATATAAATACATTGCAAATATATATTAAAACTTAATTTATTAAATATAGTTTTATTGGAAAATAGTTTAAAATTGTTTATTCGATAACATCATAAAAAATGTATTCTAAACTCTTTACGTGTTTCATAAGTACGCACCTCAACAGTAACAGATCTTAGATTCTTAATATTAAAACTAAAGTTCATATAAACTCATAATACACTTTCTTTACAATTAGACACCATGAGATAAATAATATAATAACAATAATTAAGATATATTGTTTTATTGAAAATTTCTATATTGCATAAAAATAATTTCAAACACATGCATTTTTCTATTTAAATTTTATATTATTTACATTTTATGGAAAAATATTATATATAAATTAATAAAATTAATTAAACCTGATAAATGCACATTAATAATATTTTTCATTTTGAAAATATAGGAGAATTAAGTTTTGTATGGAAATAATTTTTTTTTACATACATTGAGTATGATCGCTTTTCAAACAATGCGAATTTTCACTGTTTGATGAGGTATCTCGATGGACATAACCTTGATACTAATCTGAGTTATTTGCATAGATAAATTCAGAAATGTATTAAAGGGGATTAATTTTTTTTACATAATTATTTCAATATTTAATTTTTTAATAAATCATAAATTTAAAAAATGTTTATTATGAATTTTATGGATAAAATTAAAGATATGATTTACTATTAGAAAAAAATTAAACTAATATCAATTTAAGAATTTATTTTTCTTATATATTTTATTTTTTTAATTTTTTTCATATATAAGCCAAAGCATCCAAAGGGAGAAGGTCCAAGATACTACGGGTGTTTGCGGGTCAGTTCGGGTAGGTTTTGGCCAAATTCAAAATTCAATCCAATCAAATTTGATCAGTTTGGTTCGGTTTAAGTCAACGGGTTATCTATTTAAATTTGATCTTTTTTTCTTCTTCTTAGAACTACTATTTTATATCATGATTCATCCAAATATCCTATATAATTAACACAATATTATTAAATGTTTGAAAGTAGTAAAATTAATTCATTTAATACCATCAATGTAATATTCTAAAATAGAATAATACAAATTAGAACAAAATATCCTTTAATGAGATTTACTATAATAGTGTGAATCATAACTATTTTCTACAAACTAATTCTTTGCAATAAGTTTTGCTACAACCAGATTTACTAAAATAAATGAACAAAATATGATCCATTAATATTATAAATATGACAAGAAAAAATAAATATGAAAAAAGGTAAAACAAATAACAATGTACCTGAAAGTAACACCTTAAGAAATTTCAATAGTAATAGTTCCAACACTTGCAATTCCAACACTTGTTGATAAGTGTTATGCATACGTCATTTGTTTATTTATATCACATGACAATTATCTCATTTTCTTATCTTTTATTGCTTTATTTTGTGTTAAAACAATAGGAACTTAGTTTCTTCTAAGTTTTTATCCATAAGATAATAAAGTTAATGATTTTATAGTAATTTTAGTTGAATTTTGTGTAGAGTTGTAATAGAGGCATGAAAGAGGATTGAAGAACTAAAGTATCGCGCTAGGTGTGACCTCCTCGCTCAATGAGTTAGAACTGCTTAGTGAAAGAAGTCACATTAGAAGACAACTATCACGAGCATGTGCACTAAGTGCACATCCTACGGCTTAGCACGTGACCACTTGATCCAGCTAGACATGCGCACTAAGCGTACAGGAAAGTTCTGATTGGCCCATCAGTTGGTGAAGCATATAAAAAGAAAGGTAACATTTGATTTCCAAAGCACGAAGTCACCATAGAAGAAGCAGAGGAACAAAGAAGCAGAGAAAAGCAAAGAAGTCAGTGCAAGGAAAATCCGTTTCCGGAGCTTTGGCCAATTCGTTTCAATCCAATTCTCTTCCATTTTCTTTCCCTTCATTCCACTTTTATATTTGTAAGTCTCTCATGACAATGAGAGGCTAAAACCACCCGTTGTTGGGAGCTCTGCAAACCAAACTCTCTTTGATGTAATGATTCTAAACTATCTATTAATATGATGTTGATATTATTGTTTATCTCTGTGCTCATTCACATGTCTTTGGTCTGATCATCCATTTTCATGAATTGTTTTAGGATTTAGACATTGGAAAATGTTTATATGCTAAGATACATCTAGGTAATCTATGTTTAGGGATAGAGTGGTATTGTCTAGCCTATGTATGCATCTCTACTCGTAATGCAAATTATTTAATATAACTCTTAAGTAATTAGGAGTGATATTAAGTGATTTAAGCTCTTTCACTTGAGGGATCATGGTTAGAGTATGTTAAAAGGTGTGGCTAATAACCATATTTATGTTAAAAGAGAAAAATCTACTAAGATTATATCAAGAGTAGTTTTGGCAAACAGAGTCCCCAACACGTTCCTTAACTCATCACAACACCATCTCACAACATTTAAGAGTTTGTTTTCTTAACCTTTCATGTTCCTTGCTTTGTGGTAAATTCACTTAGTTATATTTGTAGTTAATCAATGAACAAGATTTGATTTGAATCACTAATTACTTAATCATTAGATATATATAACTCTAAGTACAAACATAGTCCCTATGGAATTTGAAATTCGGTCTTACCGTTTTAATACTATTTGTACAACTTGGTACGCTTGCCAAGGAGTCGACAGGAGTCCCAATATTAACCGTATTTAAAGTCAAACTAAACAATTCTTAAAATTTTGATCGGTTCAGTTCAGTTTTAATCAGATCTATAAATCTAAACTCCTGACCCAATTGCGTACATAAATAATTTTAATCGATTCAGTTCAATTTTGACCCAAATACATAAATGATCCAATTCAAACTCTTTGTATCGGTTTGAATAAATTCAGATTCCTAAATGACCCATATCTATGAATATCGATATCCAGTAGGACCCTGCATGCACCCTTAATCCGCCCCTTGTTATTGGTAATGATTAACTATTATTATTTTGAAAGCAATAATTGTTTATTTCATTACATCATTCTAGTACACTCGTGTTACATCCACACAAATATCTTGGTTTCCTACTTTCCTTATTAGCTTCTTTGTCATCTTCCTTATTACCTAGAAAATATGATTACTTACTTTTACAAAAGAAACAATTAAGTAACGACATATATTTATTAATTAAATAATTTTTTCGTATAAAAATTTGAATATGCTTCTAAATTAATTAAAATATAAACTAATTTTATTTATTATATCTAATTTCGTACTATTACTTTTTTTTTGAAGGAATTTCGTACTATTACTTATTGAAATTAAGTACATCACAACAGACATGCATATATGTATACAATAATTAATGCATGGGATAACCTACATCGACAGCCAATTTTTCACATGACCAAATATCGAAAAAAAAAGTTCATATGACCACAAAAAACACCATCATTATTTACAATATTCTCAATTCCTGATTATCTTTTCATTATGTTAACTTTTTAAGTTTCGTCAAATTTTATAAAACTTTTACTAAGATATTGTTATTTTTTTTTGTTTTTGCTGGCAAGGTATTGTTCTTCTATTCCTAGTTTTAATTGCATGAAAGAAAAATAATAAAATCAAATTTATTTATAGTAAGATAAAATTTTAAGCGTAGTAATTTATATATGTCTTCAATATTATTCTCGATGAAAAAAAGAGTTTTACTGTAATAAATTACACTAGCTTTCAATGTTATTTTTATTGTGAAGTCCAATTTTAATTAAAAAAGAATTAAAAAAACTATAATTATTTTGTTTATATATTAGAGTTTAATATCTTTGTACTTTTTATACTGTAAGTGTATATAACCCAATTTCTCTATGTATTAAACTTAAAATACAAGAGGTCATTACACATATGTTTGATTGTTTATTTTTTATTTTTAAAATTCATTATATAAAATAATTTGTAAAAACTGATCTTTAGAGAGTTAGAAGTGAAGGAAGAAGATGTAAACTATTAGAAAGAATAAGTAGTAAAAAGCTGAAAATAAGAAACCGAAACAGCTTAGAAATGTTTTAGTTTTTTGCTTTTAAAAACTAGAAAAACAATATATATTGGTTTTGAAAATAGTTTTCAAAAACAACTTTATCAAACAAGTGTTTTTTTTTAAAGAACAGATTTCAAATTGGAAACAAACATACAAACTCTGTGTTCTGTCTACTATTTTTTTTTTTAATTTTTATCGTTTGGATTTTTTGTTACTCAATCCTCATTTCTTTAATAGATCATGTTATCTCATTACTAATTGCAAAAAATTAAATGTTACAATTATAAATGCTATTTATCAATAAGTTTTTTTATGCATATATCATTATGGTAATCTCATCTTAAATAAGCTTTAGAGCATAAACGAGATTTTGCAAGAAATTAAAATTGCAAAAAGAGTTTGATCCTATTTTAATTAATGACATATAATGTTTATTGTATAATAGAACCTAGAATGTTAATTACTTAATTTATGTTTGGACTGGCGTTCATTTGGAGTGTTGTTCATTATGTGCACGACAGTGTGTGCTCTCATACGGATCCAACGGTCGATTGTAAAAGACACTTCCAAAATACTTTTTGAAATCTGATTTTGAGAACTTCAAGCAAACTCAATCATGTCCTTATTAGTTAAACAAAGACACTTATTAATTAAATAAAAAGTAAAGCAATTTCATTTATTATATCTAATTCCGTATTAACTACTTATCGAAAGTACATCACCACAACAGACATGCACATATGTACACAGTAATTAATGCAAGAGATAACCCACATCTACGCGTCTTATCTATCTGTCCTCTCTCCTAATTAAAGTTAAAAGAAAACGTGACAGCCAGATTTTCATATGACAAAAAAAAAAAAACTGCATGATGCCGTTATTTTGTACATCATCATCACGCGATTTCACACCAATAGAGAGAAAAGGTATATAGAGGGTGCAATTTGGAGGCTTAACATCATAGAACAAACCCATTAGGGAAAGCCAGTGAACATGAAACAGACCCATAGATGACATATGAGCCATCTTTGCATCAGAGAGAATGTGGCATCAAACAAAACAAAACCCACTTTGGCTTGGGACTCGCAACTCTTTAATTTTTAAACCAAAGACTGAAAAAGAGTGAAGAGTGAGTGATTGAATATTTATTTACTGTCACTCTGCGTGCACTACACCTCAAACCTCAATCACTTTGATCATTTAATCAAATGTCACCTCTCCATGACTACCCTTCCCCCATACATTAAACAATATTCCTTTCCTGTATACACTCTATTCAAACTAGAGAGGCACGATTACTACTAGTAGTAGTACGAAAAAAAAAATTGAAACAATATTTTGTTTCAATTAATTCCCTTGGTTGCATTGCACAATTTGCACTATGACCCTAGCAATATGTGATATATGTCATTTTGTGATTGGGTTTCTCTCTCGTACGTGGCTCCTAGGGGGAGAGTAACGTACCTCAAGGCCTAACCGTATTGGTGTGGTGTCGAATAATGAGAGGGTGACATATTGAGAGAAAAGCCAGTGTGTGTGCTGTGTCAGAATCAGACGCAAACACTCTCATCCTAATACCTTAACTGCACTCTCACCCCTCTCTCCACTACTGCACTTCTTGTCGTTTTATCCACATCACTCACGTCACGTCCTTTGATTCCTCTTACCATTTTTCTTTTTCCCACACTACCCTTTTCCCATGTAGTAATAATCTCTTCTTCTGCCTCTTCATATTTCATCGAGTTCAAATAAAATATTAACAATAATACAGAAATGTCACTATAAAGTGTAACTTTTCAAGTAGTTGAGATTTAAGAAAATAGCATAGCACCGGTGTTCATGTCAACTATAAACTAAAGACAAATTAAGTTCAACCCATTTAAATAATGAGTGAACTAAAAAAGATGAAAGAGCTAAGTGACTTTAGCTATATTAAGTCACTTTAGTTGGCACACCTTGTGCTGACTCCGGTAACAACATATTAGTTTGGCTTATTTAATTAAGTGACTTGAGCTATAATATGTGCCATAGTTTTTTCTTTGAAGAGATATGTGCCATAGTTTGCGAAGTCTTGTTTTTTTTTTCCTTGTTCAACCAATGTTCGTGTCATTTATAAACTTAAAGACATAGTAAGTTGAATCCATTTAAATAATGAGTTAACTAATCGACTTAAGCTAAGCTATATTATGTTCCATGGTTTAAATAATGTGTTAACAAATTAAGTTGAACACCCATTTGTAAAGTCTTTTTTTTCATTGTCTATAACGCTTCAACTTACGTTACCCTGTTAAAAAAGCCATACTTTTCGCGATCATTGTTTTGAATTTGTTTTGCATCTCAAAAGCAGGTATCAAATCGGAATATGCGCCGATGCTCGTGGTATATATTGCTAGGTTAATTTACTAGGAGTACCACTCATATATTGTGCATACAACATTGTTACCGAAGAAAAAATAGTAGCAGAAAAGAAAATTCTTTCCTTTATCTATATTTTGCTCAATGTAATATATATTCCATTATCTTTTCTAAAAAAATTCATCGTACACTATTATAACAAGTAGATTTGGCAAAGTAGATCATGTTGCAATAAACTTATTAATCATTATTTCTCACCATGTCTTTTCCTTAACCCCTATTCAAATAATATTTTCAACAAAAAAGGAAAAAAAAACTAAACTGAACTCCTATCAATTAGTTTAAAAATAACTTGTCCAATTCAACTTTTAGAAAAACTAGATGAAAAAACTTATATAAAAATTAACTTTTTAACTTCTAAGACATTTTCTTCTTTTTTTTTCTCTCCTAAAAAGTATATTTATATATAAAAAAAGAAAACTTCATCTCATCGAGAAAAAAAAGAAGAGAACTTTATTATAGATGAATTTAAGGTGAGTGATGGAGAAACACATTACACTGTCTGAACGATATTATCCATAGAAAGGGGGGTGGGGTGGGCAAATCGGTCATTTGATGTACAAACCAATCATAGCCTTCAGAAGAGAGCAATGTTGTTGCTGCTTCAATTCACATACAAGAAGAATAAACCCTTAACGCGTTACCCCACTATTCCCCTTCCATTATATAAACCCACCCTTCTCTGCTAACATTTTTTTTTTCAGTGCTAAGTATTCTTCGCTAACACACAACACACACACAGCAATGGCAGACCCAACAGTTATTTATGAGTTTTTCAAGAAGCAGCCCTCAAACAGTGGTGGTGGAAAGAGAGCAGCAGCACCCTCCTCCGCCACCGCCACCACCCGCTCCTTCCAATGCCACTTCTGCCACCGCAAGTTCTACACCTCGCAAGCCCTCGGCGGCCACCAGAACGCCCACAAGCTCGAGCGCGCCGCCGCTAGGAGATCATCCACCAACGCCAACCTCGACCTCAACGTCAACGTCGTCACTGCTGCTGCTGCTAACGGACCTCTCCGGCTTCCCGTGGAGCCCACCGAGCCCAAGCCTAGGCCCATGCTGGAGCCCACTTCCTCCCCCACCGAGCTCTTTTTCCACCACCACCCCCCTCCTTACTGGCTCGATGTGGAGCCCTTGCAGTTTCATCACCACCACACTACACCACCTCTTTCTTCGTTCCACGCTGCTGCTGCTGCTGCGGCGGCGGCGGCGGCGTCTTCCGCACCGCACCAACAAGTTGTTCTCTCCGGCCACAACGTCAACGACGCTTCTTCCGACCACGTCAACCTCGACCTCACCCTCCGCTTGTGAGCACGCTTCTCTTCTCGTTTAAGGTTTACGTTAATGTCTTTACTCGTTAGTTTTCTTCTTTATTTTTTTTTTCTTCTTAAAGGGTTACAAACGTTTTATTCTCGTTATGGGTTTGTGTCACGGAAGTGGAAGAGTCTTTCTCTCTCTCTTTTTTGTTAGGATTGGTAAGAAAGGAATTTATGACGTGGTTTAGTAATTATGAAGTGGTAGCTAGCTAGGATCAGTCCAAAATCTCAAGCTATATATACTAATGTTTTTTAAAGTAGCTCTCAGTTTTAATTAATTAATATCCTTTATTTATAGTAATTTTCTGGGTTTTTTTTCTCAATACTTTGGTGCCATTTTATTTTTTTGTTTCAGCTTCTTTGCTGTTGATGTTTAATCTCTATCTCTCTCGGGAATTAGATCTAACTTTTAATTAATATCCTTTATTTATATTATTTTTCTGGTTTTTCTTAATACGTTGGTGCCATTTTCTTAGCTTCTTTGCTGTTGATTTTTATTCTCTCTCTGTTTAGAATTAGCTACGCCGATTCATTAACATGTTTTCATTTAAATTGGAATGGTGAAGGTAGTACTATTTGAAAATGACCTTAAAAAAAGTACTATTTGAAAATGCGTGGAAAAAAAAAATTAAAGCCATTTTTTAGCTTCTTTGCTGTTGATGTTTGTTTTTTGGACTTATTTCCTCTCTCTCTGTGGAATTAGATACGCCTATTCATTTACGCCTTATAGCATAATGTTAAATACGAGAAATAAAAAAAATAAAAGCAATTTTGCATTAACGTGTTTTCCATTTGATTTGGAATCATAAAATGGTGAGAGTACTATTTGAAAGTATGCGTAAAAATAAAAAAGAAATTTTATTTTCTCTCTCCACACTGGAATATTTTAGCTACGCCGATTCACTTAATTATTACAGCATAAAGCTAAATACGTGAAAAAATAAAATCAAAAGCAAATTTGCATCGACATATAAAATGGTGAAAGTACTATAAAATGATGGAGAATGGCTACTATTCTAATTCCATGTACCATCAATCTCTTGAGTCACCATAACACATTTTGTTACGTCCATCATTTTATTTTGGTGATTGATTTTTGAAGGGATGGAATCTGAGTTAAGGAGAGAACGGATATATTGGCGACTAGCTAAAATAATGAGTCCTCGTTTGTTGTGTGTTTAGTAGCTCTTTATATAATTCTCTTTTCTCGTAATTTCCCTTTTGGCAAAAAAAATTGGTCACCGGGGAGTGTTGTGTTTTGTTGATTAGCTGAAAGGGGAAGTGAAACCTTGGTGAAAGCCAAATATTTGGTTTGAGATCAAGCAAAGTGGATTCCTACTCAAAAAAGAGAGTGTGATGAGACCTTATTGGTGTTTTCTTTTGCAATTATTATAGCTAAAGGCCTTATAGGAGGGACCTTGTTCATGTAATTCATTCTTGAAGCCAAATTATGATGAAGCTATACCTAGACAACGATGTTCCGAAAAACATTTCTACACGACACACTCTAGCTTTTCAATTTTCATGGGACTAAACTTTATTCATAACTTTTTGCTATATCAATCATGTCGGCCATCATTTATAATTATAATTATTATTATTGGAATTAAAAAAACACTATCGATGATCAATGATATTTATTATAAAGGTCAAAGACTCATTATACATGTTAATTTTAATTAAATGACAGTGTTAAAATCATTTAATTGTTAATACATATAGATTATTATTATTATATGAAAATCAAAGGCGGTTATTTTGTTTTAATTGAATAATTTTTTGTATACATGAAAAATAAACATAGTTTTTTTTAAAGAAAAAATAATCTATTAAAAGGTTTAGATAAAAATTGTTCAGAACATGTTTTACGTAGTTGCGACAATATTGTTAAAAGGTTAATCCGTAATTGTGTGTTTGTGGGAATACTTTGAGAAAGAGAAAAAAAAAAACGAAAAAAAGAACAGGATAGAGGGACGGGCAGATTGGGTGAGGGACTTTATATAGGTGCCAAACTTTCTGTTTAGTGCTCCGGGGACATAGTTTTGAATACATATTTTACTGTATAGTGTGGGGTGCACTATAGACTAATAAAAACATTTTATGTTTTGCTTTATATTTATGTAAATGGGTTTTAGTAGCCCTTTAATGATTATCTTTATTGGCTGATATAAAAAAAAATACAACTAATTATATAATGCCCTTGTTCTCAAAATGGACACTAATAAACTTTATGAGCATGTTTGGTTAGTAGTTAAAAAAGTAATTTTGGATGCTGAATATACTTTTGAAAAATAAACTCATTTTATAATATGTTTGGTTATCTTTAAAGGTGTCTTTGCAAATAAAAAGTTTACCTTAAAACTCAATTTTAAAACAGAAAGACTTATATTATTTTTGCAAACATAAGTTTAACTCAATTTTAAGTTTATAAAATTTAATCTAAACATGCACTAAATTATTAAAGGAGGAATTGAGCACACTTACAAATTTAAATTCAAATTCATTCAATAATATATATTGTTAACTATAAATTCGAGTTATTCAGTACGAAGGAACAGTAACAACAGTTATGCAAATGAAGTCATCAATACCATATTTTTTCAAAATAATAATGCAAGATTAGAATTCATGATCAACTATGGTGATGAACTTGTCAAACATTTCCGGAAAAATAAAAAAAATCAATCACAATTCATCATTTCTCGTTTCATAGTTACATCACACAGGAAGAGAACCCCTCACGTGACATGATGAAATCTTTATTAATTTTATAGTTTATATATTTCTTAATTAATTTTTGTATGTTCTATATTTTTTTTATCCATCCATCTATGACTTTGTACTTGACGCAAGCATTCTATGTTCTATACTTATGAGTAATATTTATGCATAATTAGTGTAAATATTTTTTTACACATATAAATTAAAATTCACTTTAGATATAATTGTGTTATTATTACAAAAATAAAAAATATGATAATTTATGATTAGATAGTATTGTAAAATACCTTTATGTTGTAAGTGTATTCTAATTAAAATTTCCACTTATTTAATATTTAGTAAAAATAAATAAACACAAAACTTACACAATTGGATTAAGTTTAACATAGGTAGAGTATCGGTATTTGGCATGAAGAAACCCCGCTTTGGTACACTATTTTTAAATAAATGAAATAACTAAATTATACAATTAAAGATGACATAATTTATAAAACTTTAAATGTAACTCACAATAAATTTTAATTGAAATATTTTCAAATAATTTTTTTTTTATAAATTCTATTAGTTAGTGTCAGGAGTGAAAATTATGAGAGAATAAAAAAGGGACAAAAATGAGTGAAGAGTTGGATTGAATAAAAAGAATTGACCGAGTTAAAATTTCTAACAACCAATTTTATTAATTATCTTAAACGTTTTTTTGGCTTAGATAAGATCATAAGAACCAATTTTTCTTCATAATTTATTAAACATCTTATACTATATATTTAAATATCTAGTTAGTCATGTACTCAAGTATAAGAGTGGGTGACAAAATAGATTATGTTTGATGGGCTAATAAATTATCCTGATATAAAATATAGGTTAAGTTAAATAAGAAAAAAAAGTTTATGCAGCACAATATAAAATAATTTTATAATATTATTCAATCACATATTATTAAATCACATATTATTATATATATAATAAATTTATTAACTTTTATAATAAATATTTTAAAAGTCATATATACTAACTATAATTTATGATTTAAATAACAGTGTAAACTATTTATACTATCAGTATATATCACTATTTAACTCAAGTTAATGAAATTTAGTTTTCTTTTCTGAGTAATAAAAAAAAATGCCAAATGTTGTTTCTTTATGTAGGCTTCCCGCATGTCCAGATTTTTACGCACCTTGTATTTGAGTCAGGTCTCATTTTAGTAATAATATTCAGTTTTTCCTTTAAAAATTAATAAAATTTAGGTCTAAAATCATTTTGTCCTAATCCTATACTCAGTAAAAAAATTCATTAGTTTGATGTGGGTGGTGAGTTGGGCAAATTGAATTCGCTTGCTCGAGATTTGAAAAAAAAGAAAATAAAATCTAATTATGTGGCATGATATATTTTTTATGATGGAATTCTAGATATTTTTTTTATATATCATGAGCTCTTAGGTTATTTTGTGTTGAGCTTCCTAAATATATCTGAATGTGTTACCGATAAAATAATTATATTTAATGTGTTAATTTAAAAGTACGACAATGTTATCATTAGTTATATATTAGAATAGTATAATGTACCAAAAAATAATTATTTTACATAAATATTATATGTATAATTAAAATTCAATATTATATTATTTTTGTTGTTTAAAACAGGATTGTATGTTAATTTGTATTATTGCAACGAGTTGTAGTTATTCAACTGCAGACTCATGTAGCTAATCAGTTAAATTAGTTATCTAATAGTTGTTGACGGTTGTTAGTATAGTTAGTGACAATTAGATGACAATTGTTAGTCTCTTTAATAGAACTATCTATAAATACCCTCTTGTAAACTTGGTTACTTAGGTTAATGAATATCAATTTTACTCTTTACTTTCATTTCTTAAGAACTCTCTATTTTACTAGATTAGGAATTCTATATGGTATCTAGAGTTTAGTCGATCAACAATGGCAGCAAATTCTAGTTCATCCTTTTCGGCTTTTGTTTTCCCTAGTTCGATTTCTATTATAACTGATAGGTAAAAGCAATTGAAAAGAAGAAAAATGATTCTATTTTAGCTTATTATATAACGTACAATATATACAATAACATATTCAATATTAGCCACAAAGCTTAAATATAATTATAACAGAAAAGAGAAACTGATTATCAATAACTAACTTAACTAACTAATCATAATGGACTAATTAAGCTAAACTAACTATGGTAATAATTCTAACTAAAACTGGTTGTAATACTCCCCCTCAAGTTAGGTACATAGATGTCTAGAAGGCCTAACTTGGACAAAAAAAAGAGAATTTACAGTGAGGCAATACCTTAGTGAAGATGTAGCAAGTTGTTGATGAGTAGATAAGTGTACCAGCTTGATAAAACCAGAGTGCACATATTGCCTTATGAAATGACAATTAGTATCTATGTGCTTAGACCTATCATTTGAAGTTGGATTTTCAGTCAATGCAATAGCTGATTTAAATTTTATCAAAAATAAAATTAAAATAAAAATGTATTTAAGCCTTACAATTTCCAACAAGTTTTGAACTAAATATGAAAGCTATCCTAAATTCATTACTTCCTATATTCTATTATAAGTGTCATATAAAAAAATATATGTATTTTAAATAATATTAATATTAGACAATAAAATTTATAAATAAATTAACAATCATATAAAATTAATTTTATAAAATTATTACTCTCTTATTTATTTATTATTATTTTTTATTGTGTCAATCTAGGACTGCTATTTTAAGATGGAGGTAGTATAAATCATTCCATGACATATTTCAGTTACAATACAATATACACCCATTAAGCCGACACTTTTTAAAGCTAGATTGTGCTAGAACTTGTGAGTAACTCATTATTATGCGTTACCAACTATAATAGACGTGAAAGTAAATTTACTTTATGGTCTAGGTTTATGATTATTTTATATTGAGAAATGCTTTAGGGTCATATTCTCTCAGACATCTTTTTAAACATTTTTTTATTTGTTAAAAATCATAAAATTTAATAGGTCTCGTATAATATTTAATGATTCTCTTTTTCTTTTATAATTTTTAATATATTTTTATCAATAAAAAAATATGTATAAAGAAGTATATTAAAGAGTATGTTGCTAAACACTTTTTTATTTTTAATAAACCATGATAGTTATCTCAGCAGAAACCATGTATCCAAAGCAAAAATTTCAACAAGTTCAATGCTGATTCAGAAACATCTTATTTTTCACAATTTTTAACAAATAATGAAATGGCATGTTTACAATATTAATAGTAATAGTATTAAATTAAATAATAAATTATATCAAAAGACTAATTTTTTAATACATATATTACTTATAAAATATTATTAATAATGTTGATAATTATTATTGTTGAAAATATTTTTTTTAAGTATGATTACTTAAATCTTATTAAAAAAATGTCACAATGACACATGTCCAACTTCTGAACAATTATATATATATATATATATATATATATATATATATATATTAAAATATAGTTATTATTTAAGTTCTGTTAATGATTATTAATCTTTATCAAAGAAGGATGATTATTGATAATGGAATTTAATTTGTTTCCAATTATATTTTTTTATTTGTAAGACTTAAATATGATACTTAAGAAAGTTGAGTTCTATTTCATTTGACCAATCACATATTGATAAAGTTTTAGTGTTTGAAAAAAAAAGTATAGATAAATATAAAATGTTTTATAAAATATAAAACGATAAAAATGTTTTAAACGATATATATTATAAAAAAAAACGTTTCAAAAATAAATACAAAAATGTTTTTAAATATATATAATTTAACTCATTAAAGAAAATAAAAATGCAAGTGCGGTGACAAGACAAGCTAAAAGTTGCAAAAGAAATGGCAGGGCTATAAGGCTCACCTACTCCTGGATTTACCAAATTTTGGTTCGTCCCTAT
Source organism: Glycine max (assembly GCF_000004515.6). Lineage (NCBI taxonomy): Eukaryota > Viridiplantae > Streptophyta > Magnoliopsida > Fabales > Fabaceae > Glycine > Glycine max. Next base: position 34,633,169 of record NC_038255.2, on the reverse strand, counting down.
ACTCGAAAAATAAAACAAAATAAATTTCAGTATCTTCGTTTTTGTATGCTTTGACTGTGAGGCGAGGCCAACTTTCTTCTTCTGTCTGAGATGAATTTTGTTTGCCTCCTGTGAAGGATGTATCATTCAAAGTGAATGTTTTGCAACTGCCAGTAGTCCCACATCGACCAAATATTCTTATTACAGTGTGTTTATATAGCACCTGGAGAAGGAATGGGTTGTCCCTTCGGGGACATCCGATAAAATTGGAACGATACAGAGAAGATTAGCATGGCCCCTGCGCAAGGATGACACGCACAAATCGAGAAATGGTCCAAATTTTTTTTCCAATTTATTTCTTCTCTCTTCGCTTCACATGTCTTCCCTTTTCTGCGTTTGAATAAATATACAGCGTTCATGCATGTAAGGATTCGTAGTTTTTGTTGTTTATACTAATATATTCATTGTCTTTCTAGTTACTCTTATCAAGTGCATTTTTTAGGAGCCCTTATACTTTAGGCATGAGTATATCACCTGAGCAATTGATATCTTGTTATGTAACATTGATTAAGTTGTTGAGCACTTCCTAGTTTAATCACCAGATAATCCCTTGATATTTCTTAGGTTCATCCCCGGAATTATCATTTTGTTTCTATTATCAGTAAGCATCATTTAGTTTCTCATAAAATTATTCATGGAACTCTTTCCCCCATTGAATGTTTTTTTTTTTTTTTTTATCATGGTAAATGTTAATTATTAATTTGTTAATTTTTTATTGGCAGGATCGAACCTGCGACCTTTTCGTCCTTTCCTTCTTTCTTAACCCTCAACCTTCCTTATATTTCCTCCCCCATTGCATGTATTCCTTGGCCACTGATTCTGTGCTTCTAAACCTGTGAATGTTACAATGGCAATCTTTTCAAAAGAATACATGATTGAATCTCTGCTCATGTTGTCCTTTTTCACTCATACAAGGTATAAATGTGACTAGGGATGTTAGGCTGTGTGACAAAAAAATGAGTGCATGCATTAAACAATGAAAATCTACTTTTGTAATTGGACAACTTAACTAAACTACTTTGTTAATTGTCGGTTGATCATAGATATTCTTGGAATCATTTATGGTGAGCTGGGTTGCAATGTTCCAAATTACTTGCAGTCTTCCATTTAATCAAATTTTTATCAAGACCATCTGAGCACCTTCAAAATTCACATGCAAGTCTCGTAATTTTTCCACAGCAGACAGAAGTAGTAATAAAAGGCAACTATAGGAATAATAGGATTATTTTCTCTGCCCTGATACGTAGTTTCAAGTTTCGAGCTTTCCTTTGTTTGATGGTGAGTACTTGTACTGAACTTATAATTGATTAGCCTTTGCATGGTAAGCAGAATTATTCTTGCTAACAGAACTCTGATGCTTGGATTTGATGTTGTTAGTCATTATACATGATGAGCTTATCGAGAAATCGTTCTCAAATCTATAGTCACAAATCTACACTACTTTTTTCTTCTTTTTTATATCAATTGACCTCATAAATTATAACAGTTAACTTGTTTGTGGTTGATTTGGTTGCTTTTTTTATTCTTCCTCTAACCGCATCCAATTACACCACTAATTATACTTTACAGTGTTTGAAAGAAATTTGAATGTAACTAACAATATTGAAATTTAAATTAGGGAAGAAGTATTCTTACGTTGCAAACGAGTATGACAATGGCAAAGTATCCTTAATTTACACTGCAAGGATAACAACTTTACATAACTCGGAATTTCATATCTTTGAAATGAGGAAGCAAGGTTTTGTATTTTACAAAAGTTTATGCAAATATAATGAGGTAATTGAACTAGTTAGTTGTGTTATGTATCATACACTATTACATGGCACTGTTTGTCCGCTCATTACATGATTCAGCTTATAGATGAAAGAGTGAAGGAACTTGCTCTTAAATTATAGGACAAGTTGAACTAATTTGTTAGGTGATTGGTTGGCTGCATATAAATGATAATAATAGAATACATTGAAATATCTGTATCTTTCTGTGTATCATTCCATCTTTCATCTTGCATGTTGTTTGCCACCAATGAAGGGCTGTGCAGGACTCAAGCATTTGGCTCCAGCTAGTGATTGCAATGTGACTGTGTCTGTCTCCACAGTCCCATATCAACCAAATATGCTCCATGCACTGTGTTTATATAACACCAGGGGAATACATTAATTGTCCCTTTGGGGGCATCCTATACAAATGGAATGATACAGAGAAGATTAGCATGGCCCCCGTGCAAGGATGACACGCACAAATTGAGAAATGGTCCAAATTTTGTTTTGCATTTCTTTCTTTCGCTCTTCACTTCAGGTGTCTTCCCTTTTCCAAATTTGACATGTAGGGTTTAAGGAGGTTGAGGTTAGTTGCTACTAATTGTGAAAGATATGAGATGGTTTGAGTCAACTTTGAACATGCTGAAGTTGTTTGTAAATTTTGAATCTTTTACACGGTTTCAGCCGAGAAAACTACCTTTTTGAGATATTTATAAAATTCAATCTAGCCTTTTATGGTTTGTACTTTGAAGTGTATTTTTACCTTCAAATTTATTGTAGTTGGTAATGCATAAAATCAGAGGTTCTAGCACAATCTAGGTTTAAAGTGTTAGCTTAATGTGCTTATACTGTCTCATAGTAAATTATGTCATGGATTTGTTATGGCTTCAATTCTGTTATTAATTATTAGTAGCATTGTATGTTAGCAATATTTGCTGGTGTAGCCTATTAAGTGGTGAAGTTTTGACTTGATACACAGCTTTTAGGGTTTTGATATTATATGGGTAGATTTTTGTTCCATTGCATTGATTTGTTGGCATCCCTTGCCAAACCTGTGCAATAATGTTATAATAAACAATCAGAAGTTTGTGATAGCTTGATATATTTAAGAAATCTTTGGCCATGTGTTTTTTCCTAAATTGTCTGGGATCTTGGATTGTTGCCAAAACTGAAATTTCTCTCTCTATATATAGTAGTGTACTGTTGGAGATCATCAGGCAAGTAAATTTTTCCTCAATCCCATTTTTCCATCTTTATGTTGTGTTTGTTGGATTTTTGATGCTGAATAGAAGTTTTTCTTGCTCATATGCTCCCCGTACTTTTTTTATGTCTATTAACCTAGCTATGTTAGGTTCTTTGACCATTGTTGTAGCTCACCATATGTATTCTATGCCCCCTTATCCATACCTAGCTATTGACTATGGTACACAACTATCATTGTTTACACATCATATGTGGATTGGTGGATTTCTCATAGTCAGTGCTGCTGCGCATGCAGCTATTTTTATGGTAAGAGACTATGATCCGACTATTCAATACAACGACCTTCAACAAATGGGTACCTGTACCCGAAACCGACACAGGTGGAGAGGTAGAGAATACCTAGAGGCGCGAGACCACTCTCTCTAAGTAATTCGGCAAAATAGTCCCGTAACTTCGGGAGAAGGGGTGCCTCCTCACAAAGGGGGTCGCAGTGACCAGGCCCGGACGACTGTTTACCAAAAATACAAGTGATGCAATCCTCCCTAGGAAGGGACCAATCACTAGAACCATGAGCAAGAGGCTCCAAGAAGATTGGGCTAGAGCTGCTGAAGAAGGCCCTAGGGTTCTCATGAACCTTAGGGTAGATTTCTGAGCCCATGGGCCAAGGTTGGGTCCAATTATCTTTGTACATATTAGACTAGGATGTCATTATATTTGGTCCTTGTATATAGGGCTCCATATTGTAGGTAGGGTACCCTAGAAATATAGGATTTTTCAGCCCTTGTATTTTTGGGCACCTAGACTAGTTTTTGTATTAGGGGTAGTTTTGTAATTTCACATGCACTAAGTGGATATTTGATGTGTGTGGTTGGAAATAAATTTAATTGAATTGGTAGAAGCCCAATCCAATTAAATTTTAGAGGGGGAGGTGAGCATTTGCTTACTACACCCCATTGCCACATCATATAGTCACACTTTGTGCATGTCCTTCATGCTTTTCATGCCTCATGACACCTAAGCACACTTAGTGGAGAATCTTGTAATTGATCTTGGATTAGTGGGCTGAACCATAACTAAAATTCACTAATCATAATTAGTGAAATTTTGGCTCCAAAGTTTGGCTCCACAAATTCAATTTCAAATTCAAGTGAAATTTGAATTTCCCTCCAATTCTGTGTGACACTTAGGCTATAAATAGAGGTCATGTGTGTGTATTTTTTTGAACTTTGATGATTTGAATATTAAACTTCAGATTTCAAAGCTCATTTAGAGCACAAAATTTCGTGCTCTTCTCTCCCTCTCCCTTCATTCATCTCCTTCCTCCAAGCTCTTATCCATGGTCTCCTATGGTGGTGAACTTCTTCTAGACTCATCTTCTCCTTGAAGTGGCGTCTCCTCTCTCTTTCCCTTTCTCCATTCTGCTGCCATTCATCTTCCAAGAAGCAAAGGAATCCATTGATGAAGAAGATCGTAGGCCTACAAGCTCCAATGGAGCTTGCATCAACAAGTCTCCGCAAAGTCGTAAGATCATGTATGGGGACTGACGCCTGCCCAGTGCCGGAAGGTCAAGGAAGTTGGTGACCTGATGACAGGGGAGCCGACAACCGAAGCCCCGATGAACGGCGGCCG